>NW_020175039.1:5148354-5180027 GCF_003031525.2 Neophocaena asiaeorientalis asiaeorientalis | reverse complement strand
TTTCCCCTCCCCCCAACCTGGCCCCGGCCGCACTCTCGCTCAGCGCCAGCTGTCTCTGCCCGTCCGTGCACCCTGATTCCGGCTGGAGAGAATCCGGCTCGCCTGACTAGGCTGAACCCCATTCTCGCCACCCCTCCAGGATCAGAAGAAGGGTGCTGAGTCACAGGGGACTGTGGGTAGGAGGGATACACACACAGTCGGAGGAAAGGGGGATGCTGCACCAAGTAATCTGACCCCCTCCACCTTCTTGCGCCAAGCACGTGTTTGGTCAGTTCCGGGGACCGGGAAGTGAGGGGGAGGCTAGGGGCGGAGGGCAGCCGACCGGGTCTCCTCGCCAGCGGAAGAGACTGGGCACGGGACCGCGTGACTCCCCTCAGGAGAATTAGGGCACAAAATGCTTGGTGGAGCAGGAGGGGATTCCAGGAGGACTCCTCTCTGCTCGTGAAGAATCCCACCCCACTCCACTCCCTTCCCCAGCCTCCGAAATTTTTTTCACCATGGTGAGTCCAGGCGGTGGGTCTCACGTAGAGTCCGGGTGACGGGTCTCAGTGAGAACTGCGCTAGCTGCAGTGCCGCACCGCTCTTATACGCGGGGGGCGGGCCCACGCGCCCCGACCGCCCACCAGGAGCTGGGCAGCCCATAGGCCACGCCCCGAAAGATAGGCGGCCCGGAGGGGTGGGGCCAGGGCGAGTCCCCTCCCCCTGGCGTGCCCCCGTCCCTCACCTGTCCCGCGTGGGTTAGGGGTAGCGACCGGAGCTTTAACCCTGCGCTCCGGGTTTTGAGCCGACACTCAGAGCTCCTGAGCTCCGCTGTTGGGACGCAGGGCGCAGTGCCAGGACGAGTCTCGCCACCTGCGTCATGGGGGCGCCTGTGGCTCAGGTGTTCTGACTTAGGGCGGGTGCTGTAGAGACTGTTTATCCGAAGTGGCTGTAGCCAGCCTTCGCCGGTGCCCTCCCCGACCCGCCTCCCTGGAGGCTCCGGCCGACTGCCTGGCTCTGGCCTGTCCCCCAGGAACCCCTTGCAGCTGCAAGCGGCCTGCTGGTCCCCGGCCGGGATGGCTGGCCTTCGCCAACGCCCGTGGGCGGCCGAGGACCAGGAGCTGCACAGCCTGAGCCCCAGGTTTTCGATCCCTTAGGCTGCTCCGCGGAGCCGAGCCCCACAGTCTGTCTGCGACGGCCGACCCCCGGAATCTCCTGCGGCTCGCAGGCCACCCGCCGGTCAGTGGCCCCGTCATCAGCGCCGTCACTATTAGCCTGCCCTCGCCATCGTCACCTGCCCGTTTTCCTGCTGCCAGAACTGCCTGAGCTCTGGACCGAAGCCCTCAGTACCTGGATTCGCATCTTGACTGCCCTATGTGACCTTGGGCAAGTGACTTAACCTCACTGAGTCCTTGGCATTTTCACCGGTGAGAGGAGACAATGATTCCACCCCCAGAAAGCATTGTTGTGAGGTATCATAACGTTTGTTGACTCCAAAGAGGAAAAAAGGAAATGGAGATTCAGATATCATGGCTGATTTTGACTTCCCCACCCTCTTCTGTCCCTAAGCCACAGGCAGGATCTGCGACATGCATCTCAACGCCCTCAGAGCTCAGGTGGAGCTCTCAGCTGAAGCTATTCCTTCTTTTTACGTTTCATTTCCATTTCTTGCAAGAATGGGCTTTTCAATCTACTTCTGCTTTCCCTTGCATGCCTTACATTTTCTAGCTGTCTCCCTTCACTGAGGAAATCATCAGAAGTGCCCTATGTGCCTATTGGTCACATTAAGAAACCTGTCTCCCAGGCTAGTCACTTAGAAAGCATTCACCTGCCTCTCCTATCAGAGTGTTTCCTAGGGCCAGAGCTGCCTGACAGAACAACGCATCAGGATAAAATAACTAGCAATGGCAACTTTCTACCAACAAAATAGCTAATCGACACCTTACTTAGGCAAGGCATGGAAAGAAATACAGTGAAATATGACAAGGTCTGTTTTCCCAGTAGACTAACCATATGGTTGGGAGAACAAGACTCGTTCATTAAAAAGAAAACTGGCAAGGGCATACAATGAGGCTGCTTTGGGAAATGGGGTCATGGTCTCTACAGAGCAAGGAGCCTTGGTGATTACAGAACACACGGCCTCTTGCAGACCTTCCCTGGCCCTCTTTTTTCCTTGTGCACCCCAACCCCAGCAGAATGAATATTTTAAGAAGATTGCGCTATCTTAGGGCAAAATCAAAAACCTATTTGCCCTTCAGGTTCAGCTTCTTTCTTTGTAAAACTGGGATAATAACTTCGGATTGTGAGGACCAGATGAACTGAGGGATGTGTACGTACACAGCAAAGCACCGTGTATGCAGTTGTCTGGACTCTTAGAGCATTTTATTCATTTATTTTAGCGTGTGTAGCACATCATGCTGCGGTTATTCTTGTACACGTCCATCTTATTAGATAGCGGCCTTGTTGAAGGTAAGGATTGTGTCTTATTCCCTTTTGTGTCTGTAGCTCCTAGTATGGCGCTTAGCATGTGGTAAAGATTTGCTAAGTGTGTGTCAGGTGAATTTTTTCACTACAGAGATGGGACTAAAGTTAAGGTGAAACTCTAAGAAGTCAGAAGTTTCAAATTAGCAGCCTGGAGGCCAAATTCGCCCACAGTGTTAACCCCCGTAGCGTTTAGAATATGAAAAAAATCAGGAATTGTCTTTGGGGCATCCCCAAAGACCACCCCTATGTTAGGAGACTTGCCAGACAGACTCTCAGGACTCAGCATAAACTTGGACTCACAGCTAAGGTTTATTACAGTGATGTAGGAACAATACACAACTGGATGATAAGGGGAAAAGACACAAGCAGAGTCTGAAGGAACCTATGCCCTCTCCCTCCCATAAGGGCTCACACAGTGTACTCTTCCTCCAAAATGAAAATGTGACAACGTTTTCCTGCAGTGTTTCTGCCCAAGAAAGCCCGTTAGAGACCCAGCACCCAAGGTTTTTAGTGGGGTCTGGTCGCGTAGGCACCTCTGCCTTGCACTTACCAAAATTCCAGACTCTTTAGAAGAAAAGCAGGTGTTCAGCATAAATCATATCGTTTACGCACACCATCTAGGCACAATGAACCATGCTTATCAGTTAGCTGTTGACTGGGCGCACTCTAAGAGCCAAGTTCCCAGATGCCAGCCAAGGGCCAACCTTGCGAGCAGGCCTTTCTAAGTCTCAGTTCTGCTATGTTAACTCTTTTCTGCACGATCATGTAAAAATCCAGATTTCCAGCTTATCTTGAAAAGAATTGGAAGATATGACTATTCTAGGCCTGCATTCCCATTTAGCAATTGTGATAGGCAGAATCGCTCCCCACCAAGATGTCCACATCCTAATCCCTGGAATCTGTGACTACGTTACCTTACATGGCAAAATCCCTGGAATCTGTGACTACGTTACCTTACATGTCTTTTTGGATGTGATTAGGGTAAAGGTCTTGAGATGGGAGGTTATTCTGGATTTTCTGGGTGGGCCCAAAGCAATCACAAGTGTCCTTATAAATGGAAGAGGGAGGCAGGAGAGTCAGAGTCAGGGAAGGAGAGGTCAGAGTGATGGCTTTCAAGATGAAAGGAAGCCATGGTAAGGAATGTGGGCAGCCTCCAGAAGATGGAAAAGGCAGGGAACATATTCTCCTCTAGAGTCTTTAGAAGGAAGACAGCCATACCAACACCTTGAGTTTATCCCTAAACAGGCTTCCAATTCCAGTGTGCAGGGCAGAGGGCTTCCCCACACACCACCAAGCAATTCTCAGACACCAGCATGGTGTTCAAGAATACAACTCAGGGCTTCCCTGGTGGCGCAGTGGTTGAGAGTCCGCCTGCCGAGGCAGGGGACACGGGTTTGTGCCCCGGTCCGGGAAGATCCCACATTTCGCAGAGCGGCTGGGCCCGTGAGCCATGGCCGCTGAGCCTGAGCGTCCGGAGCCTGTGCTCCGCGACGGGAGAGGCCACAGCAGTGAGAGGCCCGCGTACCGCAAAAAAAACAAAGCAAAAAACAACTCTATTCTGCCACTTTCTGCCTGGAGACAGCATCAGATTCCCCAATTAAGGGTTTGGTCCTACAAGACTGTCACCCACTCCCCACTTCAGATGCCAGTCGCTAGCCCAGGTTGTTGCCTGTGCTTCTGACCCACCAGCTACAAATTGGAAGTTCCAACAGCCCCCTCCAATTCAGGATACCAATCACAAGTCCAGGTTGTTACCCGTCTTTCTGACTGACCGGCTGTAAATTAGAGGTTACCATTACTTCTTCCTTGGGTTCAATTAATTTGCTAGAGAGGCTCACAGAGTTCAGAGAAACATTCTACCTACTAGATCACTGGTTTATTATAAAAGGATATAAGCCAGGAGCAGCCCGATGGAAGAGATGCAGAGGGCAAGGTACGGGGAAAGGGCATGAGCTTCCATAGCGCCAGGAGCGCCACTCTCCCAGCACCTCCATGTGTCCACCATCCTGGAAGGTCTCCAAACCCCATCCTTTTGAGTTTGGCTGGAGGCTTCATTACATAAGCATGACTGATTAAATCATTGACTATTGGTAATTGAACTCAATCTCCAGCTGCCCGCCCCTCCCAGGAGGTCAGAAGCGGGTGGTGGGACTGAAATTTCTAACCGTCTAATCACTCAGTTGGCTCCACTGACAAGCAGCCCCCCTCCTTAGGTGGGTCCAAAAGTCACCTCATTAACGTAACAAAAGACACCTTGATCACTCTCAACACTCAGGGTTTGGGGAACTGTGAGCCAGGAGGAGTGGACAAACATCAAATAATATATAAGAAATATATTTTGGTCATCTGAGTAACCATATATATTTTTTTCTTTTAAATCGTAATACTGCAATCCCTATAAGACCTATTTTGGACTTCTGACCTCCAGAACTGTGAGATAATAAATTTGCGTTGTTTTAAGCTATTAAGTTTGTAGCAATTTCTTACAGCCTCCATAGGAAACCAATAGGCAACAAATGCAGCTGGGTGGCGGCTACTCTCTTAGGATGGGCAACAAGCTGCTCCAGTTCAGGCAGCCCTCATCACTCTGTGTCTCCCTGACACAGAAGACCAGTGCCTGTTTCCATTTAAAATCATATGCTCAACCCACACCACACATTTACATTACCCTGGCCCCTGTAGCAAGGAGTTCACAACCACTGAGCAGGCCTCCTGGCAGGAAAAATGGAGAAGACAAGGTTTTTCAGGGAGACATGCCCAAGGCATGTTAGTGGAACATAGGTTCTGCTCCTGATTGTGCATGTGTGTTTGTGCATGCTCATGTGTGTATGTGCATGGCTGTGAGCGTGTATGTATCTTCTCAGGGTATATACAGATCCCCTGAATTAGGGCCATAAACTCCGGGTACGTGTGCAGGTAACAGTCCATATTACCAGATGGAAAACTCTTAGACATTCACATACATGTACAGAATCTAGAAGACGATGCCAGACACTTCTTCACTCTTCCTCATGACGCATTGCTTAGTCCATTTACCCTACATGGATGTCCATTCTCTCTTTGGATCGCTCTCCCTCTTCACCATGCCCATTGTTATCTCTGTCTTTTCTAAGTCCTTCTCAGAGTCTCACCACAACCTTGGAGCAGTGCAGCAAGGTCATCAAAGTTTAAAATGTCTCCATTGATTCCATCTGGGAGAGGTGGAGCTGAGCCTTGGTGCACATCCTTCCACTTTTTCAGATGGAGCATCTACCAGCTGTCCTCCTCCTCACAGACCCATCTTTCCAAAGGAATATCTCCATGTCTTCTCTCCTTCTTGCTGTCCACGCAGACCTGGTTCACATGCTCCACTTAGATGTTCTTGCCAAGGTCTCTAGTGACCTCCATCTTGCCAAAGCCAAAGGCCATGTCTCTCTCTTCATCGTTCTCAGCCTCTCAGCAGTATTTGACATAGCTTATCCCTCCCTTATAGTGTTTTGTAGTTGAAGCACTGCCTTCTTGGCTTCGATGACACCTCCCCTCCTGGTTTCTGTTCTGGCCACTCCTTTTTGGTGGTCTTTGATGGTTTACCTCTAAAGGGTATTCCCCATAGCTCAGTCCCAGGCTTTCCATGTGCTTTTCTCCCTGAAGGAGCAATCGTTGAAGGTGAGTGATGAGTATATGGGGTTTTATTATGTTATCTCTACTTTGGGGTATATTTTTAAGTGTCCTTAATAAAAAGTGATTGTAACATATTTAGGGTTACTCAAAAAAAAATACCTAGAGTATATACATTGCCAAACTGAAGTGCAAGAATTGAACAAAAAGAAAGACATATCACCTATATGTTAATGGCTCTCAAATGTATACCTCCACTTTGGACCTCTCCTCTAAACTTCACACTCACATGACTCTTTGCCTTCTTGACATCATACCTTGAAAGCACATTAGACAGCTCAACATAACACATTCAAAGTAGAACTCTCAGTATACTACCCTCATCCCACTCCCTGCCAAACCTGCTTCTATCCTAGGCTTCTGAGTCTGAGTCAACAACATCACCTTCCACCCAAGTGCTTAGGTAAAAACCTAGGATCATCCCGCATTCCTCTTTCCCTCTCTCCTTCCCCTCTTTTATTAGTAAGAATGTTTTAGCTTCAAGTAATGGAAAGCCTAACTACCAGCAGCTTAAACAATGGGTACATTTATTATCCTACAAGAAACCTCGAGTGCAGGGCAGTTCCAGGGTGGATTCAGTGATGTCACCAAAAAGTCCGGTATTTCCAGCTTTCTGCTCTGGCATCCTCAATGGGCTGGCGGCAACTTCTCTCCTAATCACAGGACGGCCGCAGCAGCTCCAAGTATTATGCCCTCATATGATACCATCCTAAGGCGGGAAAGGGGTTTGGTTTCCTCCCACATCTCTTTTTATCAGGGAGAAAAACCTTTCCTTAAAGCACCCTAGCAGACTTTCCCTTATATCTCACTGGCCCCAGGCCTAAACTAGTCACTGGAAGGAGGGAATAGAACTACTAGGAATGGTTTGGACTAACCTTTACTTAGCCCTAGGTCTAGGGAAAGGCCAAGTGGAAGTTACCAAGTTGGGCATGACCAAGTGGAAGGGTGAATAATTATACAAAATCAGGACCATGCCAGCAAAGAAGAAGTGGAGGCAGGGGTCAGGTGAGGCCGTTGGTGAGGTCTGCACACTGCAGATTAGCATGTCCTATCACTTTACTTCAAACCCAGCTACTTCCCCCATCCCAACTCTAGTCCAAGCCACCAGCCCCTCATTTCTGGATGTCTGCCATAGCCTCCTAACCAGCTTCCTTCTCCTACTCTTGAATCCCTATAATGCATTCTTCACATAGCAGCTGAAATAATCTCTCTAAAACAAAACACAAAGTAGGCAATGAGGCTTGCTTAAAACCCTCCCATTGCACTTGTAATAAAAGCCATTCTCCTTGCCAGGCCCCTTTACCTCTGTGACCTCATCTTGCATAGCCCCCTCCCTCCCTCCCTCGGTTTCCTTATACACACCAGGCTTGCTCCTTTGCACTTGCTATTCTCTCTGCCTGGACCACTACAATCCAGATCTTGGTGTGGCCATCTCCTTATCGCTCAGTTCAAATATCACCTTCTTAGAGAGTGGCTTCTTCTCAATAGTAGCCCTCCATCTCTTTCTGGGTCATTATCCTGTTTTGTTTTCTTCATGTGTTCATTGCTATCTGAAATTCTCTTGTTTGTTTAGTTATTATGTCTTCCCACAAAAATATAAACTCCTTAAAAGCACAGACTCTTGGGGCTCCCTGGTGGCGCAGTGGTTAAGAATACCCCTGCCAATGCAGGGGACACAGGTCTGAGCTCTGATCTGGGAAGATCCCATATGCCGCGGAGCAACTAAGCCTGTGAGCCACAACTACTGAGCCCGCGTGCTACAACTACTGAAGCCCACACACCTCGAGCCCGTGCTCCTCAACAAGAAAAGCCACCGCAATGAGAAGCCTGCGCACCACAATGAAGAGTAGCCCCAGCTCGCCGCAACTAGAGAAAGCCCACGTGCAGCAACGAAGACCCAACGCAGCCAAAACCAATAAATAAATAAATAAATAAATAAATAAATAAAATAAAAAAGCAGACTCTTTTTGCTTACCACTGTATCTCTGGTATCCGGAACAGTGCTTGGCACATAGCAGACACTCAATTAAATATTTGTTGAAGGAATGAAGAGTTTTGATTACCTCTCATTTTATAACTTAGATACATTAACATGCTCTCAAAAAATCTCAGTCTCTTTATTCTGTTTTACATAAGACCCCTCCCTCTGCCTGCCTTTGGGATAATTTTCTTTCCGGAATTAGTGTTGTCTAGGTTGACTCTGAGATGCCCAACTTCAAAGACCAGTTGGGAGAAGTTGGGGTGCTAGCAGGAGACTTTTGGGCCCAGTGGGCCCCAAATCCATTCATCTGGATAATAATTTCTGAGGTCTATGGCTTCATGGATCAACCCAGGGTAGACTGGGCTTCCTTACCTTTGAAGTGTTGGTTGGCTGTGTCTTCTCTCCAGGGATCTTGGCCTCTTAGTTCCAGGTAGGAGAGAGAAGACTTCAGTCCATAGCCAAAATCAGAGTCAACCATCTTAATATTCTGGGTCGCACCCTTGTATGCTGTGGTGAGAAGGGCTCTGAAAAAAGACCCAACCTCAGGATAACTCTCTCACCATTTGCCACATTGGCTGAAAATTCATATTAGCATCTTCTTCCTAGATAGGGCTGCTATTTGCTAAATCTAGCATTCCTATTCCTGGTCACGGTGCTGGCTGCAAGTGTGACTGGAGACAGGTAATGTGGTTTCCAGGCAGCATTAGGGTCCATTTGAGGTTAGTGGTCATGCATTTGAAGTCAGATCAGTCAGTATGGTTCTGGGTTTTTCTACAGCCACTGTTTAGCTGGGTCAGTGCAGGCACAGAATTGGTGAAGAAATGGATTTAACCAGGGTTGTGGTTTAGTCAAACGAAACTGAAGCTAGACAGAGGAGAGGGAGTTGAGGGACGTGCAAGGGAGTGTTGACCACTGACCATAGAATTTTTTTTTTTTTTTTTGACTGCATTGGGCCTTCGTTGCTGCGCACGGGCTTTTCTCTAGTTGCGGTGAGCGGGGGCTGTTCTTCGTTTGCGGTGCGAGGGCTTCTCATTGTGGTGGCTTCTCTTGTTGCAGAGCACAGGCTCTAGGCATGCGGGCTTCAGTAGTTGTGGCACACAGGCTCAGCAGTTGTGGCTTGCGGGCTCTAGAGTGCAGGCTCAGTAGTTGTGGCGCATGGCCTTAGTTGCTCCACAGCATGTGGGATCTTCCTGGACCAGGGCTCGAACCCGTGTCCCCTTCATTGGCAGGCGGATTCTTAACCACTGCGCCACCAGGGAAGCCCCATAGAATTTAGGATGGGAAGAAAGAAAATAAAAACGCAGCAGGGGGGCTTCCCACATGCCGCAGAGCAGCTAAGCCCGTGCACCACAACTACTGAGCCTGCGCTCTAGAGTCCTGTGCTCTAGAGTCCGTGCTCCGCAACAAGAGAAGCCACCGCAATGAGAAGCCTGCGTACCGCAACGAAGAGTAGCCCCCACTCGCCGCAAGTAGAGAAAGCCCACGCGCAGCAAAGAAGACCCAACGCAGCCAAAAATAAAATAAATAAAAATAAATTTATTAAAAAAAAAAAACGCAGCAGGGGGATGAGGGACATCGAAAACTCTGCCATGTGGAAAGGGGAGAGTCACTGAGCCTGAGTCCCGGAAAAATCTTAATTCCACCACTAATTAACTCCCACGTGACCTTGGGCAAAACATAAGGGGCTGCAATTACCTTTTCTTCCTCTGGGAGTGGAGGCCTCACCTTGCCTACCTCACAAAGTTGTTGAGGGACTCAAAGGAGATAAGGGGTGAAGCTGCCTTTAGAACTACAGAGCAGGATACAAATGTGAGAGAGTAACTTTTTTTTTTTTTTTTTTTTTGCGGGACGCGGTCCTCTCACTGTTGTGGACTCTCCCATTGTGGAGCACAGGCGGCATGTGGGATCTTCCCAGACCGGGGCACGAACCCGTGTCCCCTGCATCGGCAGGCGGACTCTCAACCACTGCGCCACCAGGGAAGCCCAAGAGTAACATTTTTATCTCACAATTTTGCCCAAGGCCATATGGTGACTCCTTCTGTGGGGAAATAAGGCCAGGCTGGAACAGCAAAGACTTGGATTGGAATAGGGAGAGACACTTAGGAATAGCCCTGAAGATGCTCAGCATCTTGCTTTGCCTGTGGAGAACAACAGCAATTCTGGACTAAACACGTAAGAAAGTTTATCTTGCTTAATCTCACAATACTACCTCTCCCCATTCTACAGATGAGAAAACTGAGGCAAAGGAAGTTAAGTGCTTGAGACGGGGCTAACCTGAGCTCTAGTTCCCTCTGTTCTGTGATATTCTGAGTTTCCACCCAGAAGGCCCTGAGTTGACCTCTTGCCCTAGGACTCATCATTTCTGGTCCACTGCAGACTTTTCTTAGCCCCGCCTACTCCTCTTCCAATCCTCACCAACCTTGGGGGTGAGGGCAGTGCTGGAGCTCAGGGGGCTTGATTTCTAAATCCCCTCTCACCTGTGAGGGCCAGGCTGAACCACCAGGAAATGGAGTTGTGTGACTGAGTAACAGACACCGTGTACCCAGCGATGTGGGGCTACTAGCAGGCCCCTACTCTGCCTGCCCCATCTCGTTCCCCTGCTTAGGCCCAGGCCCAGCGCCTGCCGGCTGCACGGTAACCACGTCAACAGGCCTGCCTCTTGGGGCCGTTTCTAACAACATTCCCGCCCCCCACCTCCCCAAGGGCAGACCAGAGAGGATAAGGAGGCCGGCAGCTGTGGGTCCGTCACAGGCCTGTCCCTGCCTTCCATCGTGCAGCAGACAGACAGACGACCCCAGCCAGCCCCCAGCCAGGCAGCATGGTAAGCAGAGGTGGGGATGAGCGTGCAAACGAGGGTCCCATGGTCCAGGTGTTCATGGGGTTACAGCGTGTGGGCAGGTCAGGTGGGGGAGAGGGAGAGAAACTTCCAGATGTGAGTGCAGCCCCCCAAATGTGCTGGTATGTTCAGGGGATAGAGAGGGACAGGCCATGGTAACTAGGACACGGTCTGAGTCTGAGGGGCTGCTGAAGGGCTCTGAATTTAGGGGTAGGGAGAGTGGGGTAAGCAGGACAGGGGCAGCAAGTGTAGGCACTTTCCTGCAAACCTTGGGTCCCTGCTGGCCTCTGGTCCCACCTGCCAGCTGTAAGGACACATCTTCATAGTCCTGTTCTTCTGCTGTGCCTTGATCTGACCCCTCATTTCAGCTACATATCAGTGGGGAGAGGGAGGGTGCTATGTATGGGGCTCATCTGATATCTTTTACCAGGCTCCCCGACAGGCAGGATAGAAGGGCAGTTAGGAGTGTGGTTGGATCCAGACTGTCCCCTCTCTGAATATTCCTGGTTTTGCTCGTGACTCTGAGCAAGTTGTTTGACCTGAGAGTCAGTAAAATAGGGTAATAAAGACACCTACCTAAGGGGGTTGTTGTGAGGATTAAAGCAGATAGCGTATGTGAAGCGCTGAGCACAGTGCCTGGCACCTAATTGATGCTTACTGTACAGAACTAAACAACCTAATGACAAAGCCTGCCGAGTGTGAGATTATGCTATTTTCACCGGCAAGAAAAGGGAATGGGAGCAGCTGAGGTGCGGTTTGAGGTCAAGTCTGTGTGATTCCAGGGGCTGAATTCTTTGCCCAAACCCAGAGTGAGGGGCATCGTTTCCAGCGACCCTGGCATACCCCAGGTCAGACACACCTTGCGTGGGCCAGCAGCTGTGGGAGCCAGGACAGGGTATGGCTTTGTGCACAGAGCCTGGGCAGGCTCTGAGGTGCAGCAGCGGGTAGTGGCCCTGCCAGCCAGGTGATTGGTGAGCTGAGTCAGCCCTCCCTCCTGGACCTGGGGATTTCTGGAGTCCTTTGTCCCGAATTCCCTCCCAGCTTAATTCATTACTTTCTCTTACTATGACCCCCGGGGCTGGGGGATGGGGAATTGGTAAGGGGGCCCGACAGGTATGGCGCACCCTACTTTGTGTCGTCCAATGAGCCAGGCAACTTACACGCATTCTTCCATCCGCAGAGCGATTCTAGGAGGGGCTCTTGTTATCGCCCCACTTCACCAGGGGAAGACGCCCACAGAGAGGCAAGTGGGGCAGTAATGGGGCTGGGATACAGGTGGTCTATGTATTAATCCCAGTCATCTAAAAATCATAAAAAGTCAAGGCCCTTGTGTCATATTTACAAAGTCAGAGAAGTGTAAAATTTGTGGATAAAGCAACCTCATTATGAAATATTTCAGACATGAGAAAAGGTATAAAGAATAATGTAATGAACACCTGCTACCCAGCTTAAGAAACAGAATCCTTCTCTGAATGCATTCACCTCCCTCCTCTAACATTATTCCAAATTGGGTGCTAATATTTTCCCTTGCTTTCTTTACTTCTGTAATACATTCCAAATATATAGCAAATATAAAAATTTATCTGTAAACGATGCATACAAGTTAAAGATTTATATAAATAGTACTGTATTATGATTCTTCTTAATTTGCTTTTTTTCTATTAAGAATTTTGGGGGGCAAGACTCTTTTTTTAAAAAATTAATTAATTTTATTTTTGGCTGTGTTGGGTCTTCGTTGCTGTGCACGGGCTTTCTCTAGTTGCAGTGAGCGGGGGCTACTCTTCGTTGTGGTGCGTGGGCTTCTCATTGCGGTGGCCTCTCTTGTTGCGGAGCACGGGCTCTAGGCGCGCGGGCTTCAGTAGTTGTGGCACGTGGGCTCAGTAGTTGTGCCTTGCGGGCTCTAGAGCTCAGGCTCAGTAGTTGTGGCGCACGGGCTTAGTTGCTCTGCAGCATGTGGGATCTTCCCGGGCCAGGGCTCGAACCCGTGTCCCTTGCATTGGCAGGCAGATTCTTAACCACTGCGCCACCAGGGAAGCCCAAGATTCTTTCCTGTATTCATCCACGTCCACTTCTGAATCATCCTTTATTTTCTCCTGTTGAAGGACATTTAATTGGCTTCTGTTGCTACGGTACTGTGACTGTTCTTGCACCTGTTTTCTTGTGTACCTATGTGAGAATTTCTCTAGAGCATCTTCAGCTTTCCTAGATATTGCCAGATCACTCTCCAAAAAAGATGCATCACTTTGGGCTTCTAGCAGCAGTGTGAGAATTCTCATTTCTCTACATCCTCCACAGGATTAAGCCTTAAAGCTTGGGGAAATTTGATGGATGCGGGTGCTCGTTTTGTTGCTAAAGTCTGCCGTAAATACTTCTCAAGCAGGAAGAAACATTCTGGGATCCTACTTACCACACTGTCACGTATCTGTTATCATATGAAATGCTCCCTTCCCCAGACAGTGAGTTTCTTAAGCGCAGGGACTGGGTATTAGGTGTTATGTATCCCCAGTCTCTGCCCGGTGTCAGGCAGATAATGGAGGCTCAGTACATGATGAAGCAGGAGGGTCAAGTCTTTTTGATGCTCATGGGGATCCCCAGGAAGGGCAATGACCTTTCTCTTTTTCTAGGACCAGGCAGGTTACCCCAGTCCTGCTCCGGGGGCCAAGAACTCTTTGACCAGCCTTGAGTCATGTGAGGAAGAACTCACTTCCCAGCCCCTCATCACTCCAGAACCACACACACCCGAGAGGAAAGCACAGCACACACACATCCATCCCAGGCCCACTTTCCCCTTCCTTGCTGGCATTCCTAGCTTTAACATGAATCCAGAGTTCCTTCTGCTTTTCTAAACCTCATCCTTGTCCCTGACCCCTG
This sequence comes from Neophocaena asiaeorientalis asiaeorientalis, assembly GCF_003031525.2. NCBI lineage: Eukaryota > Metazoa > Chordata > Mammalia > Artiodactyla > Phocoenidae > Neophocaena > Neophocaena asiaeorientalis. The sequence goes on along the minus strand of NW_020175039.1, from coordinate 5,166,219 downwards.
AAACCTCACTTGGATCTTGTGTTCCTTACTAATGGCCCCTAATTTCTTTCTGGACATGGGTAGGTTGCCTATCATGCTCTGTCAGACTCATCTGAGCCCCTCAATGTTCCTCAAGATGCTTAGTCACTGAGCAAAGACTCTATAATCTTAGAACTGGTCACATCTTCTGCTTCCCCTGAGGGCTTTGCCCGCCGCCACTGCCCCCCACCCCCGGGACGTGGGGCGCCGAGAGCAAAGTCCAGGAACTCTTGCTCTCAGCCAGGGAACCACTCAAGGAAGGAAGGCAGGAATCGTGTCCAGGCATGATATGCTTCTCCCTGCCCTTTGTCCACTCAGCGTGAGTGTATCTCAGTCCACGTGGGGCGGGCTGGAGTGCAGACTGGCAATGCCTGCTGGGAGCTCTGCTGCTTGGAACATGGGATCCAACCAGATGGGCAGATGCCCAGCGACAAGACAATCGGGGGAGGGGATGACTCCTTCAACACCTTCTTTAGTGAAACTGGGGCTGGCAAACATGTGTCCCGGGTGGTGTTTGTGGATCTGGAGCCCACTGTGATTGTTGAGTGATGACCAGCCCCTGCCACAGCCTTGTCCCAGCTACCACAGCAAGTCCTTCTCCATAATTGGAGAGCACTGGTTTGTCGTCCCCAGTTGCTGCAGCGAATCAGAACTCCAGCTCTGCTGTCACTCAGCTCCAGAGTCTCAAGGTCACGCCACATCTCTTTCCTTTTCGTTGAAGTACACTTAAGATCAAGGGCAATAACAGCAGGCTGAATGGGGCTCCTCTAGGGTAGAACTTCGGGCCTGGTGACCCCACCCCTTCTGGGTACCCTGGGGCTCCAGGAGCCAGGCTGCAAGGGGAGGGGGACCTAAAATTCTGCCCATTGCAGATGAGGTTCGGACGGGCACGTATCGCCAGCTCTTCCATCCAGAGCAGCTCATCACCGGCAAGGAAGATGCTGCCAATAACTATGCCCGTGGCCACTACACCATCGGAAAGGAGCTCATCGACCCGGTGCTGGACTGGATTCGGAAGCTGGTGAGAGAAGAACTGAGGGCTGGGGAGGGGGGAATCTGGATTCCTGTTGTGAAGTGGTCTGGAGACCAGACAGGGGAAGGGCACCTTCCATCCTTGGGAGAGTCTCCTGGACAAGCATTAAACACACAGGATCAGGACTAGTGAGGAGGGGAGGCAGAGTATGGGCTCCAGCCTGGAGCTGGGTGTCCCTTTTATCTGCTATAGTAAGTGGCCCAATGCTGGGCAGAGTGGCTGTCAGTTGATAGGCTGCCTGGCCAAGATATGAGCACCCATAAGCAGTCCCAGAATGCCACCTTGTATTGTAGGTATGTGGGCAGAAGGCCCTGTGAAAAACAGGGATCCAAACAATACCAGCTCAAGGCTCTCTGATCAACTTCGGCCTCCAGCAAGGATGGGGATCAGGTTCCTGGGCTGTTCATCTCAGTAAGGAAGCCCTCCAGAAACATCTGGTTAGATCAGGGGGCACGGGTAGGAAGCCGGATGGAGTTGGCAAGTTATGATGACAAAAATGACCATGGTCCAAGAGTCAAGAGAGCTGTCTGTGGAAGGCTTCAGGAGGTTTGAGAGAGGAAGAAAGACAAGGAGGAGAGAGTGGGACCTCCTTATCAGGGTCTATTTTGTGCCCTTGGAAAAGTCTTCCAAGGATTTTATGAAACTTTTGGGGAAATCTCAAACAGCACAAGCTGGTTCTTTGCTGTTGGTCAGCTGTGCTTCACATCCAACGTTTCTCTTTGCCTTCACGTTCTAGGCTGACCAGTGCACAGGACTCCAAGGATTCCTCATCTTCCACAGCTCTGGAGGGGGCACTGGCTCTGGCTTCACCTCACTCCTGATGGAGCGGCTCTCTGTTGACTATGGCAAGAAATCCAAGCTGGAGTTCTCCATCTACCCAGCCCCGCAGGTGTCCACAGCTGTGGTGGAGCCCTATAACTCCATCCTGACCACCCACACCACCCTGGAGCACTCAGACTGTGCCTTCATGGTGGACAACGAAGCCATCTATGACATCTGCCGCCGCAACCTAGACATCGAGCGCCCGACATACACCAACCTCAACCGCCTCATCAGCCAGATCGTCTCCTCCATCACGGCCTCCCTGCGCTTCGACGGCGCCCTCAACGTGGACCTCACGGAGTTCCAGACCAACCTGGTGCCCTACCCTCGCATCCACTTCCCCCTGGCCACCTATGCGCCAGTCATCTCTGCAGAGAAAGCCTACCACGAGCAGCTGTCGGTGGCAGAGATCACCAATGCCTGCTTCGAGCCTGCCAACCAGATGGTGAAGTGTGATCCCCGTCACGGCAAGTACATGGCCTGCTGCCTGCTGTACCGTGGAGACGTGGTGCCCAAGGATGTCAACGCCGCCATCGCTGCCATCAAGACCAAGCGCAGTATTCAGTTCGTGGACTGGTGCCCCACGGGCTTCAAGGTTGGCATCAACTACCAGCCCCCCACTGTGGTGCCCGGGGGTGATCTGGCCAAGGTGCAGCGTGCCGTGTGCATGCTGAGCAACACGACCGCCATCGCTGAGGCCTGGGCCCGCCTGGACCACAAGTTCGACCTGATGTATGCCAAGAGGGCGTTTGTGCACTGGTACGTGGGCGAGGGCATGCAGGAGGGTGAGTTCTCCGAGGCCTGGGAGGATATGGCTGCCCTGGAGAAGGATTACGAGGAGGTGGGCATGGATAGTGTGGAGGGGGAGGGAGAAGAGGAGGAGGGGGATGAATACTGGGGGAATCCTTCACGTCTGTCCTAAATAAAGTGCCATGGCCTTATTGTCTCACAAATGTCTTTTCCTCTTGGGAAAAACCATGGGGGTGGGGGGCTTTTCCTTCATAAGAGATAGGAAGGCTGGTATCTTAGCCTGGGTTCCCCAGAAAGCAGATCTGACTTCAGATTTCATTAATGAGTGCAATTCCACGGAGCAGAATGGGGGCTGAGGTGGGTAAAGCAGAGAAGGAGGGAGAACTCACCCTAGAGAAGATGTAGCTGGATAAATGGCATCTCAGACCATTCCCTGGGAGAGTGGGCAGGAGAGGAGGTGAGGGTGGGGAATTTCTGCACTGGCTCCATTCTTCCCTTGGTTAAACCTTCGCCTCATCAAACATTAACTTGCCTGTACTTCAGGTTGCACACACTTGGGCTGCAGGGTCAACAGGGAATCCCTGGGCAGGAGGTGAGGCGCTGTCTGTGTGTGAAGCTGGTCCGAGCTGCACAGGGCTGCAAAAAGAGCCTGGTGAGGCCAGGGGATGTGAAGTAGTGCCTTAGGGTAGTCTGATACAGCTGGTCGTCACTAGCCCACCCTCCTGTCTTCTTCAGTGTGGAGTGTAGAGAGTCCGGAAGCTGGCATTAAGGCAGAAGTGGTACAGTGGAAGCAACAACGGGGGAATGGGGGTCAAGGGGGAGCTTACCTCCCTGTAATCTCCATCACATTCATCACTTTTGGATAAAGACAAATCACCTTTCTTTAAACTATGCCACAGGCACAGCTTTAAGCCCCCACTTCCAACCAGGTGGCTGCCCTAAAATCCTTGCATGTGGATTTTCTGCAGCACCTTCTGGGTTAGGAGGATAGCTTAATCATTTAGGAACCCATTTTGGCTGAATAGCTCAGCTATATCCTCCAACCCATTTTTTTTTTTTTTCTCTGAAAGGACTGAATTTCAAATCTCTGTCCTGTGTCTTTCTCTCTATTAACTGGTTTCAAATTTGGGGAAGAAAGAGAGGTTATTTGGGGAGCCTTTCAAACACCAGAAACAAATCACTGCCCTTTATTCAGCTCCTAGTATACTAGGCCCTGCATCCATACTATCTTCTTTAATCCTGAGGTAAATACAGTTATTGTACCCACCCACTGGACTGGAAGCTCCATGCGAACAAGGCCTGTTCTACGCTCAGGACCCAGAATGCTGTCTGACACATAGATTCTCAAATTTGTTAAATAGACTTGTTCGATGAATGCCCATTTTATAGATGTGGTGACTGAGGCTTGGAGAAGTCATGTGACTTGCACAAGGTTACCCAGCTAGTAAGTGGAGGAGTCGGGATTGAAACCCAGGTCAGCCTGGGCCAAAGCTTATGCTGCTGCCCTCCCCTTCCTAGGGTGTCCTCCCCTCCTGCCCTCAGCAGATCCAGGCACCTCTCCAGACACCACCTCTTCAGGGCCTGCCAGCTCTGCAGTGCCCAGACAGTGACTCAGGTGCCTCGAAGGCAGGGAGGGCGTGATGCTTGACACTTCCTTGCCCAGGCACTGTGGTAGAGGGCATGTGGGGCGGAGGAGGGACCCAGTTTCCAGGGCTGAACAAGGGCAGAGGTGTCTCTGGGGCCACATTTTGGGGTTGTCAGTGTCCTCTAAAAGCCCTCTGCCACTGACATCCAATAGGTGAGGTAAGGGTTTGGGAGAGGCCAGGAGGGAGGGCCCTGAGGAAGGTCTTTACCACCCAACACGGCTGGGCATCCACAGAGGGAGGTGGCCAGGCTCCCCTCCTGATGGCTGTACCAGCCAACCCACCCTGGGCAGCTGGATGGCCATCTCTTCTCTGACCCCGTGAGGCCTCCCAGCTACTAACTCTGCAGGCAAGCCCTGGCAGGCCTAGGTTGGACTGGGTGTGGATGTGGGGAGGTGGCAACCCAGATCTCCATGGGACAGCTGGGAGCGCCACCCAGCCTGGCTCCTGGGGACTCCCTCAGTGCAGGGGAATGCTGTCATCCCTGAGGCTTCTAAAGCCAGGGTACAATTACCTCTTGCAGGCAGACACAAGAGACAGAGCCCCACCCTTGGGCTCCACCCAGCACATTTACTCCCTCGCCTCTAATGTGTCAGGAGCATGCCTGCCTCCGAAGCTGCATTCCCTCCTTCCGGAACGCCACCTCCCCCTGCTGGCCTCAGTGTTGCCATTTTTTCCAGGTTAGATCACAGTCACCCAGAACCCATCCGGCACTGGAGACCTCACCCTCATCTAGATTCTCCCTCTTACTGGCTGTCTCTATCACTCATTCAGTACTTGGCATGGACTGCCTTGTACCATAGCACTTAGCTTGTTGCCGATATCCTATTTCCCCAGCTAGATTTAAAAATATTACATTTGACCAGTTACTATGTGCACATGCTTCAGTACTTGTAAGGTACCAAAGAGATTTACAAACAGCAAAAATAAGTCCCCTTCATTTGTTCCCCTCTTGGCAGCCACCACTGTTTACTCTTTTGGTTAGTACTCCCTTCCAGACATCTATGTATATACTAATGTGTGCACACACGCATTTAAATACGCTTTGCTCTGCATCTTGTTTTTTTTACTTAACAATAAATCTAGAAGGTGGTGCACATCAGTACATATAGATATACCTTGTTCTTTTTGGTGACAATATAGTATTCCACAGTACCTTGTACCATTGCTTATTTAACCAGTCTGCTATTAATGATATAGTATTTAGGTTGTTTTTAATCGTTTGCTATGACAAGAATGCTGCAACCCTTGTACATGCTTCTTTGCACATATGTACAACCACAGATTATTAGAATTGGCATTACTGGGTCAAAGGCTATACACCTTTAATTTTTTTGTTTTTTGCGGTACACGGGCCTATCACTGTTGTGGCCTCTCCCGTTGCGGAGCACAGGCTCCGGACGCGCAGGCTCAGCGGCCATGGCTCAAGGGCCTAGCCGCTCCCGGCATGTGGGATCTTCCCGGACCGGGGCATGAACCCGTATCCCCTGCATCGGCAGGCAGACCTTCAACCACTGCGCCACCAGGGAAGCCCCTATATACCTTGATTTTTGATATATACTTCATACTGCTCTCTTTAGAAGTTATATCCAAACACCCCTCCTACTACCAATGTATGAGACCGCCTGTGTCCATACAACATATTACACTTTTTGACCTTTGTCAATCATCCAAGAAGTGAAAGTATTTTGCTGCAGCTTTCCTTTATAATTCTCTTGTTATGAATGATACTGAGCATCTTTTCATATTTAAAAGCCAGTACTTTCTCTTCTGTGAACTGTCTTGTCTGTGCCCTTCACCCATTTAAAGAACTGCATTGTTTGTCTTTTCTCATAAATTTGTCGGAATTCCCTGTGAACAAAGGAAATTAACCCTTTGCTTGCTAGATGTGTTCCACATAATTTCCCTTGGCTGTCATTTGTCTGTGTCCCAATGAGGTTTTCATCTCCCTGAGTACAGGGACTGAAACTTAAAGCTCTCTGTATTCCTACTCTTAATATAAAACCACATACATGGGAGGGTGCTAGACAAATGTCTGTTGAGATAAGAGAAGTAAAAAGAAAGAGATTTGGAAGATTTTGGAGTGACCTAACCTAATCTATTCCTTTTTCTTATACCAAGGTCAGTCAGGAAACAGCAGGAACTAACTCTGGCAAAATAAAAAAAGAAAAGGACCCCCCGACACACACACATATACATACAACACACACACACACACACACACACACACACACAATTAGACAGTGGGTAGCATACAGAATCAATACAAGGGCTGCCAAACAAGTCTCCGCAAACAGGTAGCCATCAAGGGAAGTTGGGCAGCCAGCACCACAGTCAAGGTCAGGACACAGGACATCCTGCTTAAAAAGCCCCTGGCCCCTCCACCCACTGCAGTGAGGCCTCCTCTCACCCTGGCGTCGAGGCTGACATTTCCTCCTCCAGACACTAGAGGCCACTGCTGGCTCTGCTTGCCACCACTGCAGAAATGAATTCTCAACTGCCCCTGCTTCTCTGTGACTTGCTCCAGATTCCAAGTCCCAGTTGGAGCTTCCAACTGGCAGAACATCCAGCTTTTGCCTACACCTTGGAGCCAGGAAGTCTGGGAGAGCAAGTGTCGGGTTTTGTGGCAGGTAGTGGCCTGGCTCCCATCAAAGCCTACGCAATGGGAATTTGTCAGATGTAGGTAGGTAGGAGGCTCAGGCTGTGAGCAGCCAGGAAAACTGGACAAACGCACACCAGGCTCTTCTCTCACGTCTGGCTCAAGCCCTTCTCTTTGACGAAGCATTTCTGGGTCACCCAGCCTAAAATATTCTTCTGGATACACATAACCAGTATTGCTTGGGCCAGTCATGATGCCAGAGAACCTTTGTACTAAGACCTACTATGTACCATACCTCATTTGACTTTCAAACAGCCCTAGGCGTTACCTGTATTTAGGGAGGAAAAACTGAGTCCTTAGAGGTTTTCTTGTCACACAGTAGTACCAGGTTGGAAACCCAGGTCTGTTTCCAAAGCCTTGGGGTTTCCCAGTGGTCTATACTGATGGGCTGGTAGTTGGAGCTCTGTGAAGGTAGGGACTGGGCCGCAGTCTTCTTTTTACATCCTGGCAGCATCTACAACATAGAAGATGCTCAATTAATGCTTGTGGATTGGCCTGGATATCAAGTAGGAGCCAGTTCTAGAAGGTTCTCTAACTTTCCCATGAGGCCTGAAGCCAGAAAACGCTCTAAGGTGGAAGAGGTCTACTCAGGATCAGTTTGGAAAGAAAAACCTCGAATCTGGGGAACTTCCTCTCCTTTTTTTCCCCCCATTTTCCCATTAACCACCCATTAATCCCATTAATCTCCCAAATGTGTCAAAATTGTTAAGAACATGTTCCCCTTTGTGCGTTATTTAATCACCCAAAGGATATTTTTGAACCGCACTACTGTCCTGAATACTCTAGTGAGAAAAAAGACATAATCTCTGCCCTGTGGAGTTTGCATCCTAGTGGGGGAGGTGACTGTCAATCAGATAATCAAACAAATAAATGCTCTGACCAGTGGGAGGAAGGTTGCCAAGAGATGCTATGAGAGGCAGGTCTGACCTACTCAGGGAAGTCGGACAGCCTCTTCTGAGGGCTGGGGCTTAGAGCAGGGATCTCAAGAAGGGGGAGGATTTAGGCCCAGAGAGGAGTCTGTGAGCCCTTGAAGTGGCGATTTCCTCTGGGTGAGTAATCCTCGGTCATCGAGCCTGTCTCTAGGAAAGCCACAGAGGGGCCAGGGGCTGGGTGGCTTGTTTGTTGGCAAGTGCGGCACTCCTGGATGGAGCCTGCCGCTGTCTCCCAGGTCCCATCTGGGGATGACGTTGTCCTGGTGCAAGCCCAAAATAGCCGGCTCCGCCTCCATCTCCCGGCAGCCCCTGCAGCAGCACACACCCCCCTCCACCCCCCAAGGTGACAGGCCGAGCCGGCCTCCTCTGGGTCTCTAGTAGTTTCCGTGCCGCTGACGCAAGCTTGCGCGCACAGCTGGGCCTGCCGCGTCCTACGCAGCAGCCGCGAGCCGGGCAGCCGGGGCCAGACGGTTCCCGGCGGGGGGCAGGGGCGGGGCGCTCCAAGAGGCCAGGGACTCCCGGCGGAGGAGGTGCGGGCGGGGGGCCCCGGTCAGGCTGGGGGGCCCTGGGCCGGGCTGCTGGCGTTTGGGGGCCGCGATAGGGCGCCCCGGCCCTGGGCCCCGAGATAGCCCGTGGCACCGGCCTGCGAGGGCCGATAAGGCTGCCCGAGGGAGCCGAGTCACCGGCCGCGAGGAGAGCCAGCGGGCTCCGCGGCCCCCTGGGAGCGCTTCCCGCCGCCCCCGGGGTCTCCAGCCCCGGAAGGGGCTCTCGGTTCTTTCCGCCTGACTGTACCTTCTCTACCGTAGCCCCAAGGAGGCCCGCCTGACGACTGACGAGTTGCCATGGCATCCTACTACGAGATCCTAGACGTGCCGCGAAGTGCGTCCGCTGATGACATCAAAAAGGCGTAAGTGCCTCCGCTGTGCACCAGAAAGCCACTCACCCCCCTCTCCCCGCCCCACCACCCTGGGGCCCTTCAGAGGCCGGGCTGAGAGAGCCAGGTCCTTAGAAAGGATTGCGGGCCTCCCTCAGAGGGCGACCCCTGTAGGGAGGAAGGAGACCCCTGGATGAGTAGGAGAAAGTCTACAGCGTGAAGCTCCGCTGGAAGGTGCAGTGTGAGCTCTTTTCCAGTACAGCCCCCCCATCCCCTCCCTTCCCCTTTATTCCTACGCCAACCCCCAGCCTCTAGGTGTGGACTGTCTCAGGATGCAGTGCAAAGATGCTCAAGCACTGTGCCCCTCCCCCCCAATGGCCACATGTACCCACGTCCTTAGCAACCCCAGCCCCAGCGAGCCCCAGGGAGGCGTTAGGCCTGGGGCTTTCTCATCCTTACGTCTAATACAAGTGTATAGTCCCAGCACTGGCTGCAGAGGGGCGAGATGGGGACTCCGTTAAAACATTGCTGCAGGGGCAGCCCTAGCAGCTGGCATGGACCGGGATCTGAGTGGTGGAAGGGCTATGGTGGGCTAACAGGATGTGGGTCGTTCTGTTCCCTAGTGAGAAGTGCCTGCGTTTGTCTCCTGACCCTCCCCTCTGAACCCACTTCCTGCAGATATCGGAAGAAGGCTTTACAATGGCACCCAGACAAGAACCCAGATAATAAAGAGTTTGCTGAGAAGAAGTTCAAGGAGGTGGCCGAGGCGTATGAAGTGCTGTCGGACAGTAAGGGCCAGGGTCAGGGGTCAGGGCAGGGCAGCACCTGTCACTGCCACTTCATGCCCCCTCACACTCTTTCCCAAAGCCATGCTGCCACCACCCCAGTCTCCTCCATGCCTTTTCAAACCTGGCATTTAAGTGCCCCCCTCCCACAGGGACTCTGGGATTTTTTTGTTTGTTTGTTTGTTTCAATTCAGAGGAGCACCTACTGTGTGTCAAGCACCCTTTTATTCTTCCCCTGATCCCCTGTCTCAGTGTCTGCTCCCCAGGGTCTGCTAGTTGCAGCATAGATCCTGACAAGGGGAAGGAAACAGGGCAGGTAACCAAGGTGTGCCGAGCCTCCTCTGTGCCAGGCATTGGTAGTTGTAATCTCCATGAGTCCTCACAGCCATCCTGTGAGACAGGATTTATCACCCGCATTTTTCAGGCAAGGAAACTGAGGCTGAGAGAGGTGAAGTAACTTGCTCGAGGAATATGAGTCCAGGTCTTTCATTCATTAATTCAAAAAATATTCACTGAGTGCTTATGGTGCCAGGCCTTTGTTGGGTACTGAGGAACGATGGAGGACGAGCAGGCCCTACAAGTCCTGATGGGTTTATCACAGTCTGGTCAGGGAAGGCCAACATTTACCAAGTGAATGCACAGACAAGATTATTCCAAAGGAACGTAGCAGGGTGATGTGATAGGGAATAGGGAATAATAGGCACCAGTTTTAGGTAGTCAAGAAAGGTCTCTCTGTGACATTTAGGCTAGGCCCTGATTAATAATAACATAGTAATGATTAGCTAACATTTATGAAGCACTATGTATCAGGCACTGTGCAAGGTGGATTGTCTTATTTAATCCTTGCAACTCTGAGGTCGGTGCTGTTATTGTGTCCATTTTACAGATGAGAAGGAGCCACTATGTGAAGGGCTGAGCTGCTGCTAAAACCCGTAGCGCATGTCCCCTGTGCAACCTTCTGCCCCCCAATTGTCAGTCTCTGGCCAGTTCTCTGAGGGGCCTAGCCTGGAAGAGGAGGCCGTCATCCCAGAGGGAGGGAGAAATGATCTGTTCTCTCTTTCCAGAGCATAAGCGTGAGATCTACGACCACTATGGCCGGGAAGGGCTGACTGGGGCAGGTAGGTGGAGCGGGGGCACCCAGGGATGGAAGTGGGTCAGGGAGGAAGGGGGAGGGCAGATTCCTGCACTGGATGCTTGCTCTCACTCTGCTCTCGAGGCTCCTGGAGTCTCCCTGGAGTCTCTGTGCCTTAGGGGGGCCCCTGGCTCAGGGCAGGGTGCACGCCCTAAGCCCCCTCCTCATCCTGCCTCTCCTTCAGGTACTGGCCCGTGTCGGGCGGAAGCTGGCAGTGGCGGCCCTGGCTTCACCTTCACCTTCCGCAGCCCGGAGGAGGTCTTCCGGGAGTTCTTCGGGAGTGGTGACCCTTTTGCAGAGCTCTTTGGTGAGTGGACTCGGGCGGCCTCTGATAAGCTCGACTTCTCCCTCCAGGCCTGCTCTCCATCAGCTGGGAGGCCCTTAGGCAGGAGGCTGAGACGGAAGCAGAATTCCACGGACAGAAGATTTTGTGTGGGTGGATCCAGTGAGCTCTGGGACAGAACCTTACACATTCCAGAACCCGCGTGACCTATAGTGACACTGCAGAGACTCGCCTTATTAAATGATAACAATAATTCATTGTTAAACCTCCACAGTGACAGCCATGAAAGCAAGACTCAGAGCATCATGGGACAGTCATAATGCCATTACAAACAACAACAGAGACCACTTTTTTGAATGGTTAAATGAACCCTGTGAGGTAGATAATTTTATCCACATTTACAGATGAGAAAACTGAGGCACATTCAGATAACTTGCTTACAGTCACACAAGAGATGGCGGAGCTGGGGCTTGTAGCTGTGTCTGCCTGACATCATGCCAGGCTTATCTGCATACAACTGAAGGAGCTATTCCCCACCCCCCTTCCTTTATTCTTCATAGTGGCCAGAACTGACCAGGGAACTTTTTCATATAATAATACTAAAAAGGAATTTAATTTATAAATCAGTCCAAGCAAAAAAGAAAAAAATCAGAAATGTGCCCAGTTGCGTAGCAGCTTATATTTCGAGACTTCAGAGCAGGGTTCCCACATTCTAGGGTGGGGGAATCTTTTCACCAGGTGATGGTTCATCTGCTTACTTGTTGCAGATGACCTGGGCCCGTTCTCAGAGCTTCAGAACCGGAGTGCCCGACACTCGGGCCCTTTCTTCACCTTCTCTTCCTCCTTCCCTGGACACTCTGGTAAGTGCCGTCCCTTCCCATGCCTGCCAGCATTTGGAGTCCTGGAGCCCCTCGCCTCAGCTTGTCATCTTCCCACGCCTTCTCTCTGTGTCTCTGGAACCCTGCCTCTGGGCAGCTCTGCGGGGAGACCCCACAGAGGTTCCTGGTCCATTGTGCATGCAGCCTGCCTGGTACAGCCTCTGTCTAACATCCTCTTCTCCTCCTCCTCCTTTGTCCCAATGCCAGATTTCTCCTCCTCATCTTTCTCCTTCAGTCCTGGGGCTGGTGCTTTTCGCTCTGTTTCTACATCTACCACCTTTGTCCAAGGACGCCGCATCACGACGCGCAGGTGAGGGCTCCTTCTGGGACCATGCGGGGTGTGGGGTGGGTGGGGGTGGAGCGGAGCCGCATACGACTGGAGAGCAGCTCCCTGAGGGCAGAGCACAGACTGCCCTGTCCACTGCGACGTCCCGGAGCCTGGACAGGTGCCCGCAGGACTCGGGCACGCCCACCGAATGAACTGTGCTGTCTCCCCCAGGATCATGGAGAACGGGCAGGAGCGGGTGGAAGTGGAGGAGGACGGGCAGCTGAAGTCTGTCACAATCAATGGTGAGGAGCGGCTCTGCCACCCAATCCCGATCAGGAAGCCCCAGGCCCCAAAGCCCCTTCCCCTAACTGCTCCTCGCTGAACTCCCCTGGGGCAGGGAAGCCAGACTGGCAGGGTTGGAGATGGTGATCCCGGGGAAGGGGGCTGGGACAGAGAATTGTGGAGTCTCAGAGGGCCAGCTAATCACCGTCATCATGTGTGGGGTGCCTGGAGTTTGCAGAGCACTTGACTATTTTTAAAGCACTTGCGCACATACCACATCCCTTGTATTCTTAAAACACCCGGGGGGAAAGCAGGGCAGTTTGTATTCGCCCTACTTTTCGTTTGAGGAGACTGAGCCTCAGCACAGCTAAATGGCCCTAACTCCCAAGTAGCCCCAGGCCCAAGGCTTTGACCTACTTACCAAAGGGTAAAGCCAGGAATGAAACTCAGGACACAGGGCTCCTGGAGCTGAACTCTTCTTCCCACGACGCTGCCACGCAGTACAGGGTGGTCACCATGACTACCCTTTTATGCCCGCCGACTCTGGGAGCTCTGTGTGCTAAAGGCTCTTCATGGGCTCTCTTATTTAATCATTGGAACAATTTGATGATGCAGGCACTCACGTCATTCCCATTTTATAGATGAGGAAAGGGAGGCTTAGGGAGGTTGAGTAACTTGCCAAAGGAGACAGCTCATACCTGCTGGAGCCGAATGCCTGGCCATGCTCATAACCACTACGCTAGGTGCCAAAATGCATGCACACCAGTTCCAGAGGAGGGGCTGTGAGTGGTCAGAGTGGCTGCTGCATGAGGCCGGATTCCTGCAGCCTGGATCAGAGCCTGGATCATGGTGGCTGTTACTCCCACAGGTATCCCGGATGACCTGGCACTGGGCTTGGAGCTGAGCCGTCGCGAGCAGCAACAGTCTGTCACCTCCAGATCAGGGGCCACACAGGTCCGGCAGACCCCTGTGTCGCGACCCCCTGACAGCGACCTCTCTGAGGATGACGAGGACCTGCAGCTTGCCATGGCCTACAGCCTGTCAGAGATGGAGGCAGCTGGGAAGAAACCAGCAGGTGGGCGGGGGGCACAGCGTCGACGGCAGGGGCAGCCCAAGGCCCAGAACCACGACCCAGGCATGGGGGAGACCCATGAGGGTGCAAGGGGTGACACAGCCAAACCCAGCCCATCTCCGGAGGAGAAGGCCTCTCGCTGCCTCATCCTCTGATCACCAGGCCCAACCCACCCGATTCAGGGGGCCAGGGGTCCTGTTCACTGTCAGGAGAGCAGAGAGGGGCGTGGCCTGAGTTGCAGGAGCCCCTCTCCACCTCCGTGCTCCCTCCCAGGTCCACCCCCCTCCACCCTCCAGCGTGGAGTCAGGATTTGCTGTGCTCAGCCCATGGCTGATAGGTCCCTGGCAAAGCCCAGGGTGGGGGGCCTCAGGGCAGTGGGAGGGCCTGAGGAGCCAGGATTCACTTATTCTTATTAGACAGGGAGTTTAAAGGGGCATTAGTGGCTTGGGTCAGGCCTTTCGTGCCCAGGTCTTCTGCCACCTGTGTTGCTGATGATGTTAAGGAAGGAGGACTTGGCCTGAGGTTCTCTGAGCCAGAGTCAGCAGCCACGGCTCTCCTTATCCGGCTGCAGACAACCCCACCCTGGTTTCTGCGCAGTGTTGAGCTCTGACGTCTCTGTTGCTTCCCTCCTGGTGCTGCTTCTCCCTCGCACTCTTCTCTCTGCAATTCCCCGTGGGCCGCATCGCTTGCTTTCACTGCCGTCTGGCTGGGACTCCCTTCTTGCTTTCCCCAGAAGGCCTCTTTGTGGCGAGGAAGATTCTGTGGCCAGTAGGGCCATAAGGTCTTCCGGGGAGGCTAGCTGGGTGGGGCGGGAGCCTCTCGGCCGTCCAGATTCGGAACCGGAGCCTACTCCTCCTCCCTTCCTCTTGCTGCCTCAGCCTGCCCCAGGCCTTGGGACTAGCCAGAGGTGAGGCCGGCTAATCCTGGAGAGGGGGGTTAAGGCCAGGTTGCCCCAGGAGGGAGGCTTAGGAGGGGACCATATCCCATCCTCCTGCACCATGCATCAGGGCTCAGGGAGAGGCCACAGGGCTAGCCCAGGGCTGCATGCTCAGCTCCGTCCTCCACGGCTTGCTGCTGACCCTCTCTCCTGTCACCCCGCCCCTGCTCTCTCCCCAGATGTGTTCTGAGCTGGATGTCCGGGACCCAGAATGGCAGCACAGTTCCAACAGGACAGCGCCCAACCCTGTGCACTGGGAGGGGACCCTCCATTCCTCTCCCTCGCCCATGCTGAGCGTAGAGCCGGGCCTGGGTGGTGGGTGGGGGCTGGGTGGGAAGTAGTCTTAGCCTGTAAACGCTTCCCTGGGTGTTTGGTGCTGTCTCTTGGGGACTACAAGTCCCAGAATGCAATGCACCGTGCCTCCTTTCTGTTAGATCATGCTTGGGGGAAGTGGTGCACAGTTACAGAGCTGTGCGTCTTGGGACATGTAGTTCCAGCTCTGGTCGGCTTGTTAACTCACTGTGAGATGGGGCGATCGTGTCCTTTGATTTGTCCCTGGCAGGGGTGGCAAGAATGTGGATGAAGGGGTAATGGTCTGAGCTTTGTTTCCCCTGACACCTCTTGCTAGCGCCGGGGTTAGAGTGTACCAATCAAGGCCCTGTGGCATCTCGGAGAGGCTCTTTTCCTGTGGGCAGTCCCGGGGTCTGAGAATGAGCCATGCTTGATCAGCTAAGCAGGGCGTGGTCTCAGAAGGCTGACAGGCGTGGGAGCTTGGAAGCTAGCCCTCTCAGTGGTGGTGGTGGTGGTGGGGGGCGGGAGTGTGGCTGGAATTGGTGTGTGATGGGTGCTCTGGGCATGTTGCTGCTTGTATGGCTTCTTCGGCCTCTGACCCCGCTGCCCATTCTTTCTCTCCAACACCATAGAAGCTGCCTCTCCTCCTCCCTCCCTGGGGAGCCTGGTGGCTGGGGAGGGGAGTGGTGGAGCCGGGGTGTTGCCAGACCCTGGGCGGTTGAGTCTCAGAGACCTATCAAAGCCAGGGGGGCTGAGCTCAGACCAAGAGGGAGACACTGGAACTCAATAAAGCTGAGTTTCGAGAGTTTGGTGGTGTGCCGTGTTCCCTGTGCTTCCCTTCCCGGGGTGGGGAACCCTGGGGGACCAGGGGGTGACACACCTCCCTTTATTGCCCAGGCATCCAGAAGTTGCAAGCTTTCCCAGCTGACAGCAGGAGTCCCCTCTTTGACCAGGTGGCCCTCTCTAAGTATATTGTAGAAGTCCATGAAATGCGCATTCTTCTGCCCTCACTTCTTGGGGCCCCACAGCTGGCTCTCCCCAGGTAGCTGTTGTTCCCCTTACACAGGGTCCCACCACCCAATACTCTGCGGCACAGCTAGGACCAGACTGAGTAATGACTTGACTGAAAGCATGGGGCCAACGGAAAGCCGGGAACACGTGGTGAAAAACCTGTAAAAACCTCCTCCCAAGGCCCAGAGACTGAGTCGCCTCCACAGGTCTCCTTAGCTTAAGGCCAGTGGGCAGTGTCAGAGGCCTGCCTCTCTCCATGTGGAGTGGCACATGTCCACCCCACCCAGGGTCCAGGCCCCAAACTCATCAGGGCCCCAGGGAGGAGAAAGCCAGGTACCTCTCCCGCTTCTCTCTCCAGATACCTGCAGAGATGCCCTCCCAGGCACCTTTGACAAGCACCTTTCTATTGTCAAGCAGGGAGGTGTGGCTCCCCACCAATGCTCTCTTCCATTCCGGGATGAGCACTTGGCTTCATCTTCAGTGGCCAAAGGGTCTATATTGTATTTTTCTCAAAGCAAGGAAGCAGCCTGTCCTGAAAGAGGACTTTGAAGCCTCTATCTTGAGAGAGAGAGAATCTGCTGGTAAAGTGGCTGTTCTGCCCACTTCCGGCCTTTGAGATGAAACACCAGTGGTGCTGAACCTCAGTAGAGCACAGGTGAAGGGTGAAGGGCCCGTGGTCCACTCACTGGTCCCTTCGCTCCCTGCGCAGCACGGGTGGTACTCGCCCATTTTTCATGTGACGGGTCTGAACCCTGGCAAGGTTAGGTGCCCCTAACTCCTGAGTACCTCCATGCCCAAGGCTCTCTTGCCTCATTTCTATGTCTACCATCTTTGACAAGGACACCTCATGACATGCAGATGAGGGCTCCCCTGGGGCCATACAGGGTGGAACGTTATGGAGGAGGGGGGAGAAAGTGCCCCTTGCCCCCAGGTGAATGGCTGTTGTCACATCTCATAGGCCTGGTCTGCGAGCTGCTATCAGAGTTTATAGCTACTTTTGCTTAAGGTGTGGCGAGCACTTTGCCTGCATCACCTCGTTTAGTCCTAACCTCAATCCTGCTCGACGTACATTATTCCTGAGGCCGAAGGACATGAAGCAGCCGCCCAAGAACTGAGAGGACCGGCAGCAAAGAGGTCAAGTGTGCCTGCGTTCGAATCCTAACTCCACCACTTAACTAGCTGTGGTACCTCGAGTAAGTTCTGTGCCGCAGTCTCTTCGTCTGTAAGATGGGGCTAAAAATTGGTAGCGTGTCCTGAAGATTAAACAAGTTAATGGGTGTAAAGCACCTTGGAGACTGCCGGACACATAGGGAGCACAGCATAAAAAACCACTGCCTAATTGTTATTAGCTACCATTCAAGCCTTGGAGAGCGTGGCTTGGCAGCCTGGCCCTCCCATCACCCTCTGCATCTCCTGAGAAAGGCAGCAGGCCCGGCTCCAGGCTGAGGCCAGGGCTGGAGTCTGGAAGCAGAGCCGACAGAAATGCGTAGGAGTCTGGGTTGCAGCTGCACACACGACACACTAACTTTATTCACATTGATACAAAAGTAGATTTTTCTAGAAATGTTCTCTTGTGCCAGGGGGAGAGAGTTGAGTGGCATGTGGCGGAGGGAGGGCCGGGGGAGGGGGTAGGAAGGGCAAGGGCCAGAGGTGGGTCGTGGAGGCAGGTCAGCGGGCAGCAGGGGCTGGGAGAACAGGCAGAGCTGGACATGGTGGCCCCTCCGCCCCATTCTAGCCACACCGGAGGGTGGAGGGCGTCCACACAGACATATTGGGAGCATCCAGAGTGGTGGGAAATGGGGGCCAGGGAACTCAGGCAGGAGGAGGCTCTGGGGTGGAATTGTTGATTTCCTCTCCTCCTGGCCAGCTGCCAGCTCCCCCACGGGACTGATGCCAGGGCTCCCGGCGTGCCCCTTCCCACTTCCCCTTCTTTACATGCTCCTCTTGGAAGGGCTAGACATGCCCAAGAGGGGCCAAGGTGGCAGGTGGGGAAGTGAGGAGTGAGTATACAGATGCTCACATAGCAAAGAAGGAGCAGAGGCTGGGCTGCCCACGGAGGGGCCCCAAGGGTCTCACTGGGGCAGGGCCTTAAGGATGGCATTCACCTCCTCCGCCACAGCTGTCAGGGCAAATTCAAACTGGTCCTGGGGAAGGGCAGGGGGAGGAGGGTCATGGGGGGTCCTGGCCCCAGCTCC
>NW_020175039.1:5144802-5148178 GCF_003031525.2 Neophocaena asiaeorientalis asiaeorientalis | reverse complement strand
GCTGCTGCCACTTTGGTTGGGGAAGGGTGGTGGCTAGGGTGGGTGGAGGGAGGAACGGTTACCTTGGAGCGGACGAGGCCAGGCCGCTGGTCACGGACATGCTCCAGGGTGGCAGCGATGTCAATCTCCTTCACTCCTGGGTAGGGGGAGCACGGGGGCTGCTCAGGGGGTGTCCAGAGGAGGGTAAGACCCCGAAAGCCTAGGGCATCCTGGGGTGGGAGGCTTGCAGGACTGGAGAAAGCCTGGGGGTGTGGCAACCTGCCCTCCACGAACTCCTGTGATCCCAGGGGCTGGGGAGACTCTAATCAGAGGCTGGGCTGTAGGCGAGCTGTGGCCGGGGAGGAGGGGGGTCGTCACCTTTTGCCATGCGGTTCAGTACCATGTCGATGAGGATGTAGGTGCCAGTCCTTCCTGCACCGTCACTGAAAGAGGAGATGGTGACAGGCTGAGTTTGGGACCCAGCAGGAACCGGAAGGAGAGGGGGAGACTGGTGGAGCTGTTAGGGTTAGCTGGGGATGGGGGTGGGATGAGTGAGTGGAGGATGAGGGAACGGTCATAGCTCCTGGGTCCTGGGAATTGGGCCTCGAGTGGGGAGCCTGTGACCCATGGGGTGTCTCTTGGGCAGTGAGCTAACCGAAACGGATAGCCCTGGCTCTGCCCTGAGGCAGAGGCAGCAAGAGGGAATAGCTTTCTCCAGCCTCTGGCCAGGCTTTCATTCAGCAAACTTCTTATGTAAATGACAAGATGGTAAATATTTTCAACTTTGTGGGCCACGTATAGTCTCTGTCAAACGTTTTTTTTTTTTTTTCTTCAACTGTTTAAAAATAGGAACATCATTCTTAGCTCATGGGCCATTAAGAAAACAGATGGTATGCTGAATTCGGCCCATGGGCTGTAGTTTGCTGGCATCAAGGGCCCCTCCATCCCCACCCCAGCCCCCCTGAACGCACCTGCAGTGCACAATGATGGGGCAGGAGCGGCCCCGGTAGCACTTGTTCACCTTCCTGCAATAAGAAATGGGCGTGAGGTCAGGGGGCACCGGCAGAGGGAAAGGGGAACCGAAACACACACCTGAGGGCCTCTCTTTCTTCCTTTTCTCCCCACATGCCAATGGCAGAGGAGGGAAGAGGGCTGGAGACAGGAGTCAGGGCTGGAGGCAAAGAACCAGAGATAGTGTAGGTGGCACTGGGCTTGCCTCATCACTTACGAGCTATGTACCCAAGCTGTGCACCTGGAACAACTGATTTAACCTCTTTGAGCCTCAGATTTATTACCTGTAAAGTGGGGATGATAAGAGTAGTAACCTCCTTCTTAGGGTTCTTACTATGATTATGTGAAATAATCCACGTAAAGAACTAAGTGCAATACCTGGCACACAGTAGGTGCTCATTAAATGATAGTATGATTAATAATAAGACATAATAATATTAACAGCCACCTCTGCCAGAAGTTCAGGGAGGATAGGCTTTCTGGTGACTTCAAGGGTGTCAATCTTGCCACATCCTTGCTCTGCCCCTACAACTGCCCAAGGTGTTCCGCTTGCCACCCAGGCTACCTGTGGTCCTCACCAGCAGTGAGGTCGGGTAGTAGCCCTGGGCACAGAGTTCCTCTGGCGAGGGGAGGACAACACCTCCGCTCTGAATGCGATGCTGCGCCTGTCTCCCTGGATAAGTCTTGCCTCCACACTGGTGCTCCGTGGTTGGGTCATATTCAGACTCGGTCCACCTGGACCTCCGACTCTGCTGCCCTGATCACAGCAGCTCAGCAATGAGCAGGGGGTTTCTTCCTCTCTCGGTGGCCCAGTCTAACCTGCCCTTGTCCCTTATGACATTCCTGCTTTGAGAGTCACTTGCAGATTTCTGATACCTCCAATGGGCCAGGGCAAGGGAGGACCTTCTGAGGGGTTATTAGAGTACTTCAGGGGAAGCTTGGAACTTAGTGGTCCTCCATCTGGTTCCTCAAGGCTTGCAGGGGCCAGGTGACTTTGAAAGGTTTTCCAGGAGTCCACATGGTTTTCTAGCATATTGGCTGGTATATCAGGGCTGGGGTTGAACAGAAGTTGCCACAGTGGTTCCCAATCATTTAATAATAATGATAAGAAACAGTATTTAGAATTAATAGAGCCCTTGCTACGTGCCAAGCACTTAAAGCAGATTTTACAGACTTTATGCTACTGACTTTTGTAACAACCCCTAAAGTATGGGTCATCATTCTCATTTCACAGGTAAGAAAACAGACAGAGGTCAAGGAACTTGCTCAGAGTCACTTTCTAGGACTTAAAGAATTATTTTGCCTTGCCTCTGGTGGACCTTCACCAAACTATATTTATTAAGCAGCAGTTAATTTGTTCTGGGTGTCTAATGCCAACTGAGTTTACATAATCCCAGCCTAAAGCAAAGAAATAGAACCTTTTGGCTAACCTGTGCAGCCTTAAAACAGGTCCATGCACTAGTTCTATAAAGATTTTTAAAATGTGGAAAACAAAAAACATAGCTCTGATGCCCCTAGCGTTGCTTTTGAGAAGCCTGTGCCTCAGGCCCTGGGGACCCCAGTTAGAGACCATTGTCCTGAGGCTCGGAAACTATCCCCAGGTTCCTCCCTCAACTGCCCCCCGCCCCCACCAGCTCTGCCCCTCTGCTCTCTGCCTAGCGCCTAGAGACCTCAGGCCAGCCTGGCAAGGGGCAGAGAAGCAGGAAGCCGCCACAGTGTGGGTGAGGCCCCAGCCTTGGCAGCAGACTTCTCAGCCACCTGTCTAGAGAGGGGACAGGCAGGGGATGCTGGAGGCCTGGCCTGGTCACGGTTTCAGCGTCAGAACAGGGCAGGTCCCCCTGTTAGCCTCCTGTCCCAGCCCCCACCTGGTTCCACTGAGTCCCCAAGAATCCAGAGATCCTCCCGCACTCCCTTTGATAGTATTTGTCTCTTGCCTGAGTCCCCCCAGCCCCCGGCTCTCCCAGCAGCCTTCAGGGTGGTCCCTGGGCCCACACGTCCTCATGTCCTGTCCATGCAGCGGCCACACCTGCCAATGATCACTTTTGTGACTATGCAACTGGAGTGAGAATACTAGCTGCAGATCACAAAAATGACACTGGCAGCCGTGAGAGAGAGAGAGAGAGAGAGAGAGAGAGAGAGAGAGGGAGAGAGGGAGGAGGGAGGGGACAGTGAGGGGAGACAGAGCCAGGGAGAGAGAGAGCCATGTAGAGAATGAGAGATGGTGGGGGGAGACAGAGACAGAGAGGCAGAGTAAATAGGCAGACATGGGAGGGAGGTGGAGGAAACAGAGCAGGGAGAAGGAACAGGGAGAGGTGCAGAGAGGGGGAAACGTGGATGGAGGGGAAGAGTGAGACAGACTTCGAGACACAGTGATGGACAAAGAGGT
>NW_020175039.1:5080766-5144716 GCF_003031525.2 Neophocaena asiaeorientalis asiaeorientalis | reverse complement strand
AGGGGGGAGAGAAAAGAGGGAAGGAAGAGAGGGAAAGAGAGGGAAAGACAAAGGGCAAGAAAAATAGAGGCAAAGAGACACAGAGGGATAAAGAAGGGGGATGGCAGGAGGGAGTGAGAGACAGCGAGGGGACAGCAGACACAGAGACTAGTGCTGGCCACCTGGAAGCACAGGACAGGCGGAAACAGGCAGCGGGGACCGAGGAGAGGGAGACAGCTAGAAACAAAGTGAGCACTTCTTGGGGGGAATGGGGTTACAGAGAAAGCACCGGACATGGAGAGGCAGGGAGAAAAAGAGTGCAAGAGAGAGGGAGGAGACAGCTGGCCAGCAGAGAGAGAGAGCAGACAGGGGCTGGAGTACAGCAGTGGAGGAATGGGCACAGCGAGACAGAGCGTCAGTTCTGGTTTGGGGGGTGGTGTCTGGAAGGGGGTCCAGGAGGTCAGAGTCAGTTCTGGTCTGGGGTGTCTGGCAGGGGGCACCAGTGGACCTGAGGCCGAGGCTCCAGGTCAGGCTCCAGGATCTGCCTCACCTGACCTGGGGCCCTAGGAGGACCTGATGGACTGGGGGAAGGTAAGGGAGCCTAGCTCCCGGCCCCCTGCTCCTGTGCTGCTCTCTCTCCGGCTCCTCGGAGCCTCCCCCGGGCCGCCCCACCGCCCAGGCGCTGGGGCGCTCACCTGCGGAAGTCCAGCAGGGGCCGGGTGGAGGCCGGGGTGCCCTCTGCCGGCCAGCTGAGGAAGTGGAACTGCGTGAGCGTGCGCGTCTCCTGGGTCTGCACGTTCTTCAGGTAGAAGCTCCGCA
Organism: Neophocaena asiaeorientalis asiaeorientalis; assembly: GCF_003031525.2. Lineage (NCBI taxonomy): Eukaryota > Metazoa > Chordata > Mammalia > Artiodactyla > Phocoenidae > Neophocaena > Neophocaena asiaeorientalis. The sequence continues at coordinate 5,143,918 of NW_020175039.1, read as the reverse complement.
CCAGGAAGTCCTCGCACCAGATGTGCTCCGACACGAGGTTCACCTGCGGAGGAGGGGGTGCAGGACTGAGCGCGGTAGGGCATCTCCAAATCCTCCCGGCCTCCCAGGCCAGTCAGATTCTAAATCCTCCAGGAAGCTCACCGGACCACCTGCCCCAACTGTTCCAGCTGTCCCCAAGAACCCTAGCTGTTTGTGTCACTTATGGACTGCTCAGGACAACTGGTGGCTTTTTCATCTAGACACAACTATTGTGAGTTTTCATTTGTTTGTTTTGGCCGAGCCCCGTGGCTTGAGGGATCTTAGATCCCCCAGGGATCCAACCCAGGCCCAGGGCAGTGAAAGCACCACTGGACCGTGAGGGAATTCCCAATATTGTGAGCCTCTTGAATTCAAAGTTTCTCCTTCCTCTTCCGCACAGAGACTAGCAAAGTGTCTGTGCTACACACACCGTAAACTTCGATAAAATTCTATATTTTCATTTGATTTTTTTCTTTAACCACAAGCAAGACCAATTTTTAAAACTTAAAAAGACCGTTGTGTGCTCATCTGATGATGCAAAACTGCTATCCAGTGCTCATGAGAAACTGGACGTGTGCAATTAATGTCTCTTGTCTTATTGGGGGGGGGGTGTCACCTCCCATTTGTCAGGAATGTTGCTCCTTCCCTTGCCTTGCCTCTGCCCAGTTCCCCCCTACCTAACTTTTCTCCTAATGAAAAAGTTTGTTTCTGTTTTAAATAAGCAGTATGTGTGACTGGTGGCATTTCTTTCTTCGCTTTGGCCTCCAGGAAACTCAGATCTAAGTTAGGCTCAATAAAAGTAGGTCTCAGTCTTGGCCTTTGAGTATACTTATCTTCCCTGTCTCAAAACTGTACTCCTGACTCTTAGTTTCTTACCTTAGTTTCAGTGGTTTTATAGCTTTGTATCTGTACCTTTCATCATAGGTCCTTACAAGTGCTTTTTGGCCCTAGACTGGACACACACATACACACATGTATATGCATGTATGTGAATATGTGTATGCACACATATGTTTATATACACATATGTTCACACATGCATGAACGGTGCACCATCCATTTTCTCCACCCCCATCGTCTCCTGGCCGTGGGGTCCTGCTGACCTCATATACATGGTAGAGGGAGGAGCCCTCATCTGGCCAGTAGCGGTCACACTGCTTGACACCATCCTCCACCAGCGGGGTCAGCATGACAATGACGGTGCAGCCACTCTCCCACACCATCTAGGGACAGAGACCCAGGTAAGCTCCATTCTAACCTCCCTGGGACCTGGCTGGCCCTGGCTGGCCACAAGGGCACCTACTCCCTGGAAAAGCCCTCCCTCCAAAAGCCCACCTGCCAGAAGTCTGAGATGGTATGTGACAGTGGGCCCTGTGTGGCTATGTAGGCTGGCATCCGAGGGTCGTGCTCAATCTGGGGACGGGAAAGATACATCGTGAGCCAGAATGGGAAATGCCACTATGGAGACGCTCGGTCAAAGGGAGCGGGCCAGGGTCTGGGGGAGGCTGAGAAGCCCCATTTCCATGCTAGGATATCAGGCTCACAATTCTGGGGCCTTGGGTGGGGAAATGGAGTCTATGGGGGCAGGATGAAAAGAGGGAGGAGGTGGGGGCCACTCACAATGGGGCTGGCGTTGATGTAATCGCTCCGAGAAGGGCTGCTCTCCACCTTCAGCTTGATGCGTGCGTGGTCATCTGCACAGACCCCGCATCCCACCCCAGAAGTCCCTCCAGTCATTGGGGTCCTGGCACCTCTGCCACTCAGCTTGAGCCAGGATCCTGGCCCCGCCCCCAAGCCCTCCAGAGCTCCCAGCAGACAGAGGGCTGGGGCCGGCAGGTCAGCAGGACTCACTCACAGGGCAAGAAGTCAGGGTTGCGGTTCTTTTTGATGTTGCCCTCCCCCTGGGCGGTGGCACAGGTGTTGGGCTCCGCCTGGTAGGCACACAGGGCCCGCCACTCCTTGGCCAAGCGGTCCCGGTTCCGTAGGTGGTCCTCCATGTACGCCTGCAGGGACACCACAGCCTGGCGCTGGCCCCCACTGCCAGCCTTGCCCCTCCCACCGTCCGGTCCCCTCACCCACTCTGGGCCGATGCCCTGTCCTGACCAGAATCATGTGTCCCGTGGAGATGTCCATGTTGGCCTGGGCGGGCTCCTCGCACCAGGACGGTGTGCTGCTGTGGGAGCTGGGGCTGGCCTGGGCCGCATCACTAAACTGCGAGGACACGCTGCTCACCCGAGAGGGCTCCGGTGGACCCTCTGCCCGGTTGAACAGGGACTTTGTGGCCATGTGCTGGCGGCACAGGTCCTGCGGAAGAAGGATGGGGCAGGGTCCAAGGTCTCCTGAATCCTTCCCAACAGGGTCCTGGGCTCAGTTCAGTAGAGTCCCTAGGCTTGTCCTTGATTGCTTTTGAATGAAACCCATTTCCTCTGGGGTAGGGTCTTCTGCCATGGCTCTCATCCTTTTCGGGGCTGTTCTGCTTGGCTGGTGCCTATGCCTATGACAACCTCGGATGTCACAGAGCAGAAGCCTAGAGCCCCCCCCGCCCCGAATCACAGCACTGGGGAGAACTTCAGCAACCATCTGCTCTCAGTTCCCATCCATTCAAAATGGCCCCGCAGCACTCCCACTGGGGCTTCTCCAGCCCCTGCCTGGACATCCAGCTCCCCACCCTCATCCCAGGTGAGACCCCGACTCCCGAGCCCCTTCCACTCCCTCTCATCAACAAGCGTCTGGGGCTGCACACCTGGTACTCAAAGGTAGTATCACCGTGGGCGCCCTCGGGTCCCAGTGCGGCCAGGCGCTCCTTGTCCCGCTGCCGCGCACGCTGCCGTGCACACAGGGCCACTGCCAGAGCTACGAGCAACCCGGCCACACCCGCCAGGGCCACCAGAGTAAGCAGCATGGAGCGCATAGGAGAGGTGCCGTGGGCCGGTCGCGGAAGGACGGCGGCTGCCTCCTCCCTCTGTGGGAACAAGGCTAGAATCAAGGGGGGCAGTGGTGTGGGGAGACTTAGGAGCTGCTCCCCACCCCCGTCCCACGGCCCACTCCCTGCTAGGTTATCTCCTGGGGCAAAGCTGGGAGGCAGGGGCATGGCGGTACAGGCAGAAGGACCTGGAGAGGCCGAAGATCTTCCTTCTCAATCCCCAATGAGGCAACTCAACCACATTGCACTGCCAGAGACTTAGTGGGTGACCCTCCCTAGGAGTTTTTGCATTTAAAAATGGATACAGAGAAGTATAGAGAGACCCAAGAGATCAAAGAGTAGAATGTGAGGCATCATGTTGGATGCAGAACAGAAGCATATTTTGAGTTCAGTGTCCTTTCTGTGTCATGTTTTCCCTTGGAATTTGAGACTTTGCTCTAGAGCATCTATGGACAGCTATGGCCATCTCAGGTGTGGCTTCGGAGAGAAGCCTGGACCTGCAGGGAGGAGCTGCTGGGGCCATCTGCTGGTCAGAAAGAAAACTGCATGGGGGAGGGCTGCTTTGGCAAAGCTGGGGGACCAGCCAGATAGATCTCAGCTCCTATTCTCCTGTCGTTTGCCTGCATCTCTTGTGGGCAACAAGAGCCCTCTGGGGCTTTGATTGATCCTTCAGTTATCTCATACCTGTCCCACGCCTGTCTGCAAGATCTGGAGCCCTGTCTGTGCTTCCAGTTCAGACTTCACCATCCCTGCAGGGAGGATGTAGGTCAGATTGTGTCCAGCCCCATGTGGACTCCACCCCATGTCATGCTATGCCAGGCGGCAGGCAGGGTCCATGTGGGCTGGGAATATTTCAAGGGGAGCACCAGCCACAGGCCTGGATATATACAACTCAGGCTGGGGTCAAGGAGTACTTACCAGCTTGCTTGGTCACGTCAGCCAAAGACAGGTTCTGTTCATTGTGCTGGATGCGGAAGGTAAGGGCTGGTCCCACGACACTGCCGAATAGGAGGTATGTTACTGCCTCACCCACCACAGACGCCAGATTCAAAATGAGAGGTCCTCTCTGGCCCTCTCCCTGTTAGAGGATGGGGCTAAAACCAATCAGAGATGCCATACAGGGGTGTTTGAGGCTGGGAAGATACTGGATGGGGCCAGCAGCAGGGCTGGGTGTGGCTGTACCTTCAGTGCAGCTGGAAACATCTTTGACCCGACCTTGGCCCCTTACTCACAGTTTGTCTTCCCCTCCTACCCTGAGCCCCTCCAGCCACCTCCCACCTCAAGCTACCTGCTAGATCCCCGCTGCCCCAGCCAGATACAGCCCCACCTGATGTTGATGAAGCTGCCCGAGGACATGTGCACATGCTCAGCCAGGATCTCCAGAAGCTTCACTCCTGCAGCCAGACTCAGGGGCCTGGAGGTGGGGAGCCGGCAGAGGAAGGAAAGTGGGGACCCTCTAGGCCACTTCCTTGAAACAACCTCCAGGGGTGCAGAGCAGCCCAGCCCCATGTGTACTCCACATCTGGACTTCTGCTCTCTGCTTCCTGCCAGGCGGGCCAGCCCAACACCCAAGGGACCAGGAGGCTGACCCAGGCTGGAGCCCTTACTTCTGGTCAGTGACAATGTAGCCATATTCCTCTGCTGATGGTCTAGCAGAGGGCTGCCCTGCCGCCGTGGGCTGGCTCTGGCCCAGTGGACTTTTCTCCTCTCGCAGGATGGGCGTGGCAGGGGGGCCGGCAGCTTTGGGAGGCTCAGAGGATCCAGAGCTCAGCTCCTGCTGGGCTTTATTGGAGGTGGGACCAGCAGTGGGGGATCCGGGCAGGGAGGGCGTGGGCGGTGGAGGCTCCGCTGCGTCTGTGCCCTGCACCTGCTCCTCCATTGTCTGTTTAGAAGAGAGGACAGAGGTATGGTCTCTAACGGTGGAGGGGTCGGGGGGGAGGGGGTCCGCACTCTGGACGCTGAGCTCCCACAGGGGTGCTTAGGACATGTTTCTCTTTCTATCCCCAGGCCCAGGTCAGCACTGGGTACAGAGAGGGCATCCAGGAAAGTGAGTCAAATGGATGAATGAATGAATGAATGAAAAAAGGACTGAATGAGTGATTATTCATGATCAGTAATAATCCACAGGATGGGGCTGGAGTGGGGAGAAGCTCCAGAGTGAGGAAAGCTGGGGTTAGGGGAGAAGATGAACAGGCAGGCCATGGTTTTTCGACTTTTGTTTAGCCACACAACCTTAGAAATCCAACATGTGAAACGGATAGAGTGCCTCAAGCCGCAGGGCAGTCAGGAGCCCGCCTGCTCGCGTCCCCCCGCTTCCCCTAGGGACCCTCAGAGTGTGGTCTGAGATGACTGTCGTGTAAAAAAGCAGTGAATCAAGAATTCTAGCTTCTGGTCCCAGCTCTGCCTTCAACTTGAGGTGAGACCTTAAACAATGACTTGCAGCCTCTGGGCCTCAGTTCCACCAAAATGAGGGCTTGGAGGATACAGATTCTGGGTCCTGATCCTGAGATTTAGATTTCAGTCAAGGGGTTTGCTGCCGTTGGGCACTTATGGGTCAGGCAGGTGTCACAAACTCACTTTCTTGATGTCAGCTCCAATGTTTACAACCCCTCCTGCAGAGACAGGAAAAACAAGACTCTGGGCAAAGGGCCAAGGCCAAGGTCCACACAACGCCAGGTGGGAGAAAAGGCCAGAGGCCCTGAGCCTGTTACATTTGCTGTGGCCTCTTTCCCCGCGTCAGTAACCAAGACCCTATCGCTGGTCTCGTCCTAAGCATGGCCTCATGCCTCAGTGCATCTGCCTTATAACTCATTGTTTTATCAACTCCTCCCTCTGTTATTGGCCACACCTCTCAAAGCTCTTCTCTGCTCAGTCCTCCCTCTGCCCATCAGTCACTGGCTTCTCCTTTTTAGTGGCCATGCCCCTCCTTAGGTCCTCATTATCTTCCGCCCAGCTTTCTCCGTGCCTCCTGGTCCCGGCTCACACCCCCTGTTGGCTTCTTTTCCCATTGCTTCCATCCTCCGGTCCTTTCCTGCTCTAACTCCTCGGCTCACCACCCCACCCCTTGCTTCCTGCCCTTGGCTGGCAATGACTCCTTGTCTCAAAAGAACTCCCTCCCCCTCCCCCTAGAGGGCCCTTTCCCTCTAGGTTGCTTGCTGTGGTCTTGAGAAGTGCGGCAAGAGGCCTCCACGGGGCTGGTAGTCTCTCTGCCTGGACACTCACCCAGATTTCGTCCTGCACCCTTGGGCAGCAGCTGCAGCAGGGTGGAGAGGGTGGAGAGCTGCTCTGGAGTCAGCTGACGGAGCTCCACCCCGTAGCCTGCCAGCACAGCTGCCAGCCTCTGCAGAGTCACATCTGCAGGGAGCCAGACACGGAGCTTAGGGCTGGTGCCGAGACGAACTTGTGGGATGCATTTGGGGGTGGGGGGGGACCGGTGGTACATTTAAGAACTTTTCAAACACCAGGAGACTGATGCCCTCCCCTTCCCACCCTTGTCCACACTTTGGGGGAAAGAGCTTCCTGTGTCAAGACCAAACTTCAGGCCCAGCAGGGACTCCTTGATCCCCCAGCTGAAGAAGAGTCATGTCAGCTCTACTGCCCCCACTGTATCCCCACCGCCTACCTAGTGCCTGGCATAGAGCAGGTGGTCGGTAGACATTAGCTGAGTGTGTAGGTGACTTTAAGGACAAATTAACAAATGCGTGGGTAGTCAGGAAGGACCCTCCCCACCCCACCTCCCAGAAAGCAGCCCCACAGGCAGGGAGTGGATGCTGCGTACTCTGTTACCTGGCTGCTCTTCTGGGGAAGGAGGCTTCTCCCTGCGACCCTCTAGTCCTTCCTCCTCATAGCCTTCTGAGGAGTCATCTGCCTGGCTGCTGCCCCCTTGCTCTGGCAGCCTTGGTGCCCTGGCCCTGCTGGGCACTTGTGGCTCCTGGGCCAGGTAGAGCAGCCCTGACTCCTGGAGAAGCTGAGCAGGCGGAGGCCCTGGAGGGTCCCCATAGGAACGGCCAGGGTGAGCCCCGAACGTGCCCTTGGAGGCAGTTCTGCTGAAGAGGGCTGGGGGTTCAGCCTTGGGCAGGGGGCCAACACTGACCATTCCTGGGGAGCTCTCTGAGCTCCGGGGGCCATCGCGGGAGCCAAACTGTGGGAAACCAGAGATTCGGATGAGAGCAGACATCAGGGCTGGGGGACTGGGGTTGCGGTGGGGCGGAGGTCCAGGGCTCACCTGATGGAACAAGTAGGGCTGCAGCAGGGCAGGTTCATAACTCAGGGCAGGGTGGGGAGGCTGCGGGGGCAGCAGCAGATGCTCCAGGAGAGGGGGCAGCAGCTCAGCCTGCAAAGGGGAGAGGGGGGAGCCTGCCCCAGCTCCACCCCTACCTACTGGAGGTCGAGGAAGCCGATGCTGGGGAGCAGGGGCGGAGCCAGTGGGGATGCCCTGTAAAAGCAGCTCCCCAGCGGGACCCGGTCTCCTGGGCGCCAAGCCAGATCTGGGGAGGAAAGCAAAGTGTGTGTGTGTGTGTGTTTGTGTGTGTGTGTGTGTGTGTGTGTGTGTGTGTGTGTGTTGGTCGTGTGGGGGAGGGCGTATAGAGCCTACGAGGCAGAGATGGTGGGTCCAGGCTTAGCACAGAATGAGCCTGCTCTCTTAAGAGATGAGGTAGCCTCAGGCGAGGAGACAGTAGCATGGGGAAGGGCCAGAGGGCCAAGCCTGGGGCAGAGGTCATCGCCTCCCTGGTAAGCATGCCTGGATCCCTGAAACACAGCGGAAGAGCTGGAAGCATGAGGCTAGGGATGGAGAGGGGAGAACAGGAGAAGGGGAAGGCAGCTGGGAACCGCTCTAGATGAACTGTGTCTGCAGCTTGCCACACTGTCCCTGTGGGCATGTCCCCAAGTACGCATTCAAACACTCAGTACTGTGCGCTCTCACTCTGTTCCCCCTGCCCCACTCTGCCTTCTTCACCTGGTGTCATCATCTGAGCCCCAAGCCGTCATTTACTTTCCTCTGCTTTACAGGGTCTGAATGATGCCCTCAGAGCCCCTAACCACAAAAAGATGATGGTACCTCCTACCATATACAATTCCACATAGTAACAAAACTGAACATTAAACGACTTCAGTCCGACAAAATTCTAATTTGTTCCATGATGACTACTTTGATGCTTCTTTTAAGATACCGAATGTCCTGTATACACTGCTATATTTAAAACAGATAACCAACAAGGACCTACTGTATAGCACAGGGAACTCTGCTCAATATTATGAAACAATCTAAATGGGAAAAGAATTTGAAAAAGCATAAATACACGTATATTTTTAAAAAACTGCAAAAAGGAACATAATTTTACACGTACTTATAAGTACTTATATATATGTCTGTGCCAATACCATGTAGTACTAATTATTATAGCTTCTCCACTCTCTCTATCTCCTGATGCATCCCAGAAATCAGTTCAAGTACTACCATTATCTGATTCATATCTGAGTCTGCTGTGGGTGAAACTTTGCTAACATATCTTTCCTATGTCAGTACTAGAGAAAAAGTAATTTGTCTTGTTCTCCTACTTTGTATCCGTAAAGATTAGCACAGTGATTGGCACATAGTATAACCCTGTATTTTTTGCTGAGTAAATGAATTCATTAAAAGACAAACCAGACCAAAAACAAAATACCAAAAGTCCAAATGTTTCAAAACAGTTTTTAACACCGTAAATCAATTATGCTTCAATAAAAATTTTAAAAAGACTTTGTTAGGCAAAAAAAAACACAAAACAAAACAGTTTTTTTGTTTTGTTTTGTGGTACGCGGGCCTCTCACCACTGTGGCCTCTTCCGCTGCGGAGCACGGGCTCCGGATGTGCAGGCCCAGAGGCCATGGCTCATGGGCCCAGCAGCTCCGCGGCATGTGGGATCCTCCCAGACCGGGGCGCGAACCCGTGTCCCCTGCATCGGCAGGCGGACTCTCAACCACTGCGCCACCAGGGAAGCCCTAAAACAGTTTTTAATGGCCCTCTTCTGCTGGATCCCCAGGGATGAGCTCGGCTCGTGTTGGGCATGTGAGCGTGTCAGATGACTGACTACTCCAGAACCTCTTTTACCCAAGCCCCAGCCTGCTGATTTTTGTACCCATTTCCCTCTGTCCATCAGGATGATCACAGATCCACCAGCCTTGCTATGACAGAGTTGATGAGAAATGATGCCTACCTGTCCCCTGGATGGGGCTCTGCTGGGTGAAGCCTGGGGATGCGCTCCATTTCCTGGGAGATCACATACTGGGTGAGGTCATCGTGCCAGGACAGTCCTGCCAGGAAACAGAATAGGGTGAGATTGAGATTGGCTTGGGAAAGTCTGAGGGCCCAGTAACAGGGACCAGTGTAGATCAAAACTGCACCCTCTACCCAGCAGCGTATTGAATTTGGCAGGGCAGAGGAACAGCGGAGGGGGTCTAGAGATGCGGTGGGTGATTTGAGCTGTCCTTTTCCCACACTCAGGTATAGATTTGGGAGTGAGACTGCTTCCAGTGAGACTGGGTTTAAGTCCTCTGCCACTTACTAATTGTGTAACCTTAGCTGAACCTATCTGAGCCTTAGTTCTCTCATCTGAAAAATGGGGGTTTATACCTCCTAAAATTGTTGCGATAATTAAAATACAAAATGGTTAGAATAGTACCTGACACATAGGGAGCTTTCAATAAGTGCTATTATTATAATCATCATCAATATTATTATTCAGCTTTTTTTTTTTTTTTTTTTTGGCGGTACGCGGGCCTCTCACTGCTGTGGCCTCTCCCGTTGCGGAGCACAGGCTCCGGATGCACAGGCTCAGCGGCCACGGCTCACGGGCCCAGCCGCTCCGCGGCATGTGGGATCTTCCCGGACCGGGGCACGAACCCGTGTCCCCTGCATCGGCAGGCGGACTCTCAACCACTGCACCACCAGGGAAGCCCTCAGCTTCTTTTTATTGATCCTGAACCTTAGTTTTCTTTATTTGTAAAGTGAGAATAATATATACTTTATGGGTCTGTAGTAAAGATTAAGTACAGTCAGGAAAATAAAAGTGCTTGGAAAACTCCAAAGCACTATACACCTGTTTTAAACATTCATCAACATCATCTTATCATGAGGCAGATCTCCGTTTGACCATTTTCCTCCATGAAACTCTGCTCTCAGGAAAGGTCAGTCAACTATTTTAAAGGGATAATCTCCCACTCTCCACCCCCATGCCTTTTTCCTTGTTTCTGGATTAATAATCTGTACTGCTCTTAACTCATATCCTGGGATCTATACCTGCTTTTTTGCCTATTAACATTAGATGAACTATCTGTGTCCCTGTATAAGGCCAATTCCTCTGCTTGAGCACGAGATTTCATCCCCTACTACCTACTCAAGAACATCTTCCCCACAGTTCTCCCCTATTTCCTACATCATCATTTTCTCCTGTTCTCTACTGAATTATTCCCATTCACATACAAACATGATGCAGTTTCTCCCATCTTATAAAAATACTGTTTGATCCCACAGTCCCCTCCAGCTATCACCCCATTTCTTTGCTTTTCTTTGTAGCAAGACTCTTTGAAAGTGTTATTTATACTGGCTGTATCCAGTTCTTTTCCTCCCATTCCCTCTTATCCACTCTATTCAGGATTTTATTCCCAACTATTCTACCAAAACGGCTTTCATCACGATCACCAGTGGCTTCTGCATATCTAAATCCAGGGTCAATTCTCAGATCTCATCTTACTTAACCTACCACCATCATTTGACACTGTTGATCACTCCTTCCTCCTTGATACACTTCCACTTAGCTTCTAGGACACCATACACTCTTGTTTTTCCTCCTACCTTGCTGGCTCTCCCTTCTCAGACTCCCTTGTTGGTTCTGCTCCTTCTTCTGGTCCTCTTAATAATAGAATTCTTTAGGGCTCTTCTTCATAAACACACAATCTTTTGGTTATTTCATTCACCTCATGGGTTTAATTACCATCTATATGCCAAAGAATCCCAAATTCATATCTCCACTCCGGACCTCTCCTTTTTAAAACCCAATCTTATATACTCAACTTCCCACGTTATTGAATGGATATCTTAAACTCAGTGTATTCAAAACTGAACACCCCTTTCCTCAAGTTGATCCTTCTGCATAATTAATGACATGTACATCAACCTAGCTGTTCAGGCAATAAAACCTAAGTGTCATCCTTGACTACTCCCTTTCTTTCATGGCCCTATCCAATATTTCATGAAATCATGCTCACTACCTTAAAAATACAGGCAGAATTCTGTCATTTCTCATTACCTCCCTGCAACCACCCTGGTCCACGCTTATTCATCTCTTACATGAGTTACTGTGATAGCTTTTAATGTTTCGTGTTTCTGTTTCTACCATTGACTCCCTACGTTCTATTCTCAACACAGCAGCAAGAGTGATCTTTTTAAAGTAGAAGTGAGATCATGCACCCCTATGCTCAAACCTTGTGATGGTTTCCTCTTTTACTCAGAGTAAAGCCAATGTCCATACATTCTCATATAAAATCCCAGAGCATCCCTTCCCTCATTACCTACCTGACTGCATCTTCTACTCTGCCTCTCCATCACTCCTTTAGAGCCACTCTGTAGAGGGGCTCTCCATGGTGTTCCTCAAACTCATGCTCCTATCTTAGGGCTTTTATTCTATCTAGCTCCCTGGCCACCCGAAACACTCTTCCCTGAGATAACCTTCTGGGAAAGCATCCCCACCTCCTTGATGCCTTTATTTGAATTTCAGTCTCAATAAGGTCTATCTTGACCACTCAATTTAATACCACAGCTTCCTACCTCACCATTTCTGATCCCTTTATCCTGCTGTAATTGTTTTCTCCATGGCACTTATCACCTTCTAACATACTAGTGTTTTCTAATTTCTAGTGTATTCCCTCCCTTCACCCCTGAATGTAAACCCCAGTAGGCAGAGATCTTTGTTTCACTCCCTGATATATCCCAAGCACCTGAAACTACGTTTGCCATGTACAAGTACCCAATAAATATTGGTTGAATGAGTGAATTGGATGAGTGGGGTATTCTCCTGGCTGAAGACTCCAGGATTCATGGCCCTGGAGTACTCAGTCAGTTCCAGAGAGTGGGTTGGTCCTAAAGATATAAATGCTGGCCGCTTCCAGTGGTGTCTTCTAGAAGCCCCCTCTGGATTCCTCCAGAGAGTCTAAGTGTGAACAGCCTATCTCTAGGGTTCCACCCCCGCTCCTGTCTTGCCTCCTTCTCCAGTAAGGTCTGGGAAGGTGAGGTTCCAGAGTGGGTGTGATAGGAATGTTCCATGAGAGAAATCCTGGAGTCAGGTGGCCCCTCCCTTCCCCACCCTTATCTAACCAAGTTACAGTCTCCCTCCTCCAGCGCATCTAGACCTCACCTTGGGACATGAGCTGTCGGAGGACACCTTGTAAGCGTTGAAGAACTGGGGAGGTGACTTGCAAAAGGGGCCGGGCTTGCCCCACTCCCACCTGGCATTGTCCAAACAAGCCATCTAAGAGCACAAAAGTGGTGTCAGTGGTGGGGGGCTTGGACAACAGGCCTTCCCAAGTCCAGGCTGCAAATAGACAGCACTCCCTCAATCTCCTCTCTTGGCTTCAGAGAGCTCTGCCCCTCCAGTCCAGTCCCCCTTCTCTCCAAGCCCAGTTCCCCCTCTCCCTTCCAGCCCACCCCACTTCTTTCTTATTATACATCACCACCACCCCCCAACTCTGTTTTGTAAATCCTATGTTTGGGCCTCACTCACCCTGAATACAGACTTCGAGGTGAGAGCAGAGTCTGCGGTCAAACAGACAGCCTGTAGAGGACAGGTGAGCAGAGGCTCAGACACCCACACACATAGAATGGTCAGATGGATGAACAGGCTAGAAAAGGGGGAAGCAGATGGGATCCATTCTTTCATTCTAAGGAAGGCTTTAAGCTGGGAGGAGAGGAGGAAGAGTCCTCCTCTTGAGAAGAAAGCACAGGATCCGGCTTTGGATTTTAAATATCTGCAAGTCTGGATTCTTCCCCTAAAAGCCTCTGTTAGCTTAAGTGAGTAAGAGGGAGAAGAAGCCCTCCAGGTGCATGGGAATCGTGATGGTGGAGAATCATATTGATACTTCTACTCTCATAGAATTACTATGGGGTAGTTTTTGTCCAAATTCTGAGGAAAAGGGGACTTTCCTTTCCCAATCTCCACAAGCATCTTATGATGGCCTGGGGGTCAGAAGAGATGGGAACCCCAGCACACTCCCCCTTAGTGTGGGAAAGGGGTATAGGCGGGGTGTCTCTAAGGCAATGCTCCCCACGCTGTCCCTGCAGTCCGCGGCCCCTGTACTGCTGGGGCGGTTCGTGGTGCTGAAGCTCTGAGTCTGGCGCCGCTGAGGGCTTGCCTGGAAGCAGTGATGGGGGAGGGAAGGGTAACAGGGTGAGGAGTCTCCAAGGGACGTGACCTCTCCGCCATTTCAGTCTTCATCTTCCACCCTCCTAACCCGCGGCGCCACAGGAAGTATCTTGCATTGGCCTCCAAGCCCGGCGGGGAAGAAGAACGCCAGACGGCGAGCTTGCCCCCTTCCCCCACGTGCGCCCCGCCCCCACCCTCCCCCTGCCCGTGAGTCAGCGCTGACTGTCTCAGTCCGCACAAACGTGAGTCAGCACCAGGCCTGGCCGTGGGGAGGGGGACGTGAGACGACCCTTCCCTCTTCACCTTCTTCGGCCCCCTCCCCCAGCTGTCCCTCTCTAATCGGAGATCAGATTACAGCCATCGGCCTCTCTGGGCTTGAAGAAAAACGCTGGCCCCTCCCTCGGCCTGATACTGTACGGAACGCTGGGACCCCGGAGTTCTCGGCCCCGACTTCTCCCGGCAGAACAGGGTTCCCTCTTCTTCCCTCCCCTCCTCCATCCCTCAGCTCCTGTCGCCACTTTTTGGCGCCTCGGAGAGACTTGCTTCTCCTGTGGTCCTGTATCCCGTCTCCAGGTCCCTCTGTCCATATGCACCCCCATTCCTTCTCCCCAAACCGCAATCTTCCCCTGAGCCCGCTTCTCTTAGGTCCCGCCCCCGAGCTCCCAGCCCCACCTCCAGGCCTACGCCCCTTTCCTCGCAGACGCCCTCTCATCTTCCTCATCTCACAGTGCCTCCCCCTACCCAACTCCACACACACATTCTACCTGAGCTCGCGACCTGCGTGACACTTCCCCCCACGCCCCCCACCGAGTTTTGCTCCCGGCACCATCCTCCCCCAATCCCATTTCCTCCTGACCGTGGGCGCTAATGGCGTTGCAGCCTCCCGGACGGCTGCCCAGCAGCATCAGGCAGAGGAGCACCCGGAGACCCCCAGATCCCCCGGGACCCCCAGGCCGCCGCGGGCGCCGCATCCTTCCGGGATCCGCGCTCCCGCTCGGCTGCCAGAGCCGCAGCGACTCGGGCCGGAGCCTGGCAGAGGGGCCGAGGCGGGGCCTGCCACTCCCCACCCACCGAGGCGGGGTCTACAGGCCCCTCTCGCGGCAACTCCGCCAACCCCAGGCGGCTGGTGACGACATTTCCACCCCCGGCTCTTGCGTTGATTTGCGTCATTCGTGGCGTAAAAGCACTGTCTTACTGGGGGTCCTACCCACCCCGTCCCTCCTACCCCAAATAGTAGGCGCTTCTCTAGAATTCGCACTTGGCCTCACCTTGACATATGCTTCTCCCCAAGGACCACCACCTGTATCACCCAGTCGCAGGGTTGGCGAGAAGGGTTCCAGTTGTGTGGGGGCCAAGAAATTTACGTGAGCCGGGTCGTATAAACCTTAAGAAGAGGAGCATACAGGTGAATACAATATGTACTCTTTCGCAGCTCAATTAATGGTATAGATGTTATCCTTAAGAGCAGGAATGGTTTTGCGTGTGTGCTCGGATTCCACTTCTAGCAATGCCACCTACTTAGGGGTATAACTTTGGGCAAGTTGCTTGACCTCTCTGTGCCCAAGTTTCCTGATCTGTAAAATGGAGGTGCCAACAGTGCCTCCCTTACAAGGTGGTTGTGAAGATTTACAGGAATTAAACTCACGTGCCTCACTTAGAACAACCACTGCACTGGCATATACTAAACACTGGGTATATATTGGCTTTTGTTATTAGCCTTGGCTCGCCTTTCTTTCGCCCTCTTCCACCTCGAGCCTATCAAAATCCTGTGGTTTCTGCCTGCAAAATGTCTCCCATCAGCCCACTTCTCTCTATATGATGGAGTCCATATGACTTCTCTCTTTCATGATGACTACTAAGGTAATCATCTAACGAGTCTTTTGCTTCCATTCTTGTCACCCAATAAGCTTGGGAGTGAGCTTTCTAAAGGTCAAAATTGATCACTTTACTCTCTTGCTGTTCATAAAAATTTTCCAAAATACAAAAAGAAAAAAATTTAAAAAGATGGTGGTGCATGGTACTCACACACTCATCACCTAGGCTGAACAGTTATTGATTATTTTGCCATCTTTGCTTCTTTTTAGTACTTAAAAGTAAACAATAGACATTATAGTTACCTTCCAAAAGTTTCAATATGCATTTCCAAGAAATAAGAGTATCTTCCCATATAACCTAAATGCCATTATGACACCTAATGAAATTTACGGTAATTCCCGAATATCATTTAATGCTCAGTTCGTATTCAAATGTCTCAAATTGTTTCCAAAAAATGCCTTTTTTCAGCTGTTTTGTTCAAAGTAGCAGTCAGTCAAAGACCACCATTGCATTTGGTTATGTTTCTTAATTCTCTTTAAATTAACATAAACAGTGCGTCCCCCCCCCCCATTTTTTTGACATTTTCTTGTGGAAGATACCAGATCAGGCTTTCTTTACAACTCCCTACCTTCAGGATTTGTGACTGTTTCCTCGTGATATGTTTTCCTGTATTTTCCCTGTATATATCCTGTATGTCCCCTGTATTTCCTGAAAAATAGAACTTAAGTCTTGACTGGATCAGGTAAAAAATTTTTTAAAACAAAAAATTTACAGGTGATGCTGTATGACTCCAACTGCATCATTTCAGGAAGTGCATAATGTCTGGCTGTCCCACTGTTAGTGATGCTATAATTGATCACTGGTTTAAGGTAGAGACAGCCAGATCTCTGTCATAAAGTAGTTCCCCAGCAACTTTTCACCTAGTGGTGTTGCCATTCATTGATGATCTTTGACTAAAATGGTGATTTTCTAGTTCTATCACTCCTTTAACATTTGTTAGCTGATATTATTTCATAAAGAAGAGCATTCTCTCATCAACTGCGCTTAGTTATATCCTGAGATACAATTCCAACTGGAAAGGTAGCATACATTCTTAGTTTCTTCTCTTTA
Source organism: Neophocaena asiaeorientalis asiaeorientalis (assembly GCF_003031525.2). Classification (NCBI taxonomy): domain Eukaryota; kingdom Metazoa; phylum Chordata; class Mammalia; order Artiodactyla; family Phocoenidae; genus Neophocaena; species Neophocaena asiaeorientalis. The sequence goes on along the minus strand of NW_020175039.1, from coordinate 5,127,655 downwards.
ACTATTAATTTGCAGAGTGATGAGTTGGTGTAATAGTTACCGCCAAGAGTGGCAAGTAAGTTTTGTGTTTTTTTAAATACATTTACTTATTTATTTATTTTGGCTGCATTGGGTTTTCGTTGCTGTGCGCGGGCTTTCTCTAGTTGCGGCGAGCTGGGGGGCTACTCTTTGTTGTGGTGTGTGGGCTTCTCACCGAGGTGGCTTCTCTTGTGGAGTATGGACTCTAGGCAGCGGGCTTCAGTAGTTGTGGCTTGTGGGCTCTAGAGTGCAGGCTCAGTAGTTGTGGCACACGGGCTTAGTTGCTCCACGGCATGTGGGATCTTCCCGGACCAGGGCTCGAACCCATGTCCCCTTCACTGGCAGGTGGATTCTTAACAACTGCGCCATCAGGGAAGTCCCTAAGTTTTAAAAAATATTTGTTATGACTTTTTATCTTTGAGCATTACTATGGAAGTATGGATTTTTATATATTCAATATGTATCAGTCAATCACAGTAATATTCAAATTGTCCTAAGTAAGTAATTAAGTGAAAGTTCCTTTAAACTCATTCTTTTTTCCTTTTGAAACGTCCCATTAATCACTGAAAGCTCCCTTGCTTTCTATCATTCCAACATGTACGAGGTTAATTTTTTTTATTCCTTGCCCTAGACATGGAAGCAGTCATTCCTCCAAAGAGACTTGGTAGCTTTTAGTAAGAACTGACTTTAGAGACCACAGTCTGGGTTCTAGGGGTGATAATGGCTACTGAGGTGATTGATGTTGCTTCTGGGTCCTTTCAGTGCACAGAGCTAGGATATTAAGATACCGTCACAAATACACACACACACTGATATTTCCAATTAAAATTTAGCTGTGATTTTTACTGAACTCTTAATTTTATACTTGTATCTCTTTATTACACTGAAAAATTTGGTTTCCCATAACATTAACATAATCATTTATCGGTTTAATCCTACTATATGCATACAATAATTTACAAATGATAATATAGATATTACTCTACTAATAAAACAGTGAATACACTTAAGACTTTGGGTAGTTTATTTTGTCCTTATAATCCCTAGGGATATACCATCAAAATATGGTGTTCTAAAGTCATTTGAAATAATTCTTTTGTTTGTGTAGTCATTTTTACTAATCTGATATATAATTTGGTTAGTTTGTTCATTTTCAATATTAGAATTTGCTTTTATATACTTTATTTTAGAATATGTAAAATATTTACGCTGTTTAAAAATCAAACTTATATAATAAGATATACTCAGGAAAGTCTTCTCCTCACCTCCACAATTCCCCCTGCCATCTTTCTCACATCACCCCGTTTATTTCCTTTTTAAAAAATTTGTAAATTTTGAAATATAAAAAACAGAAAAATGCATAGGACAAAAATGAACAGCTCAATAAATTATCACAAAATGAACACCCATGTAACCCAGGTCAAGGAATTGAACATTTCCAGCACCCTAAAAGACTCATTGTGTCCCCCAACCATTTCCTCTGATGTGCTCAAGAAAACATGATTCTATAGTTAAACCAGCTATTTTCTTGTTGTTAGAATGAGAGTGTTTATCTTTTGAGTTTCCTACAACCCAGACAGAAGTGGAACTCCTTCTGTCTGAAGGATAATTTTGCTAGTTATAGAATTCTAGGATGACAGTTATTTTCTTTCAGTATATTTAAGAAGTCATTTCTCTTTCTTCTGGCTTCTATTGTTGCTGTCTTGGACTTAATTATTAGACTAAATGGTGCTCCTTTGAAAATAATCCCTTCCTCCACCACATTCACAGCTGCTTTTAAGAATTTTTCCTTTGTCTTTGTTTTCCTGCAGTTTCGTCATATTTTCTGTCTTAGTTTTAGTTTTTTAATATTTTGCTTAAGATTTGTTGGTAATCTTGAATCAGTGGATCGATATCCTTCAACAGTTTTGGAAAATTTTCAGCCACAATCTTTTAAAATATTGCTTATGTCCTATTCTCTCTCTTCTCTTTCTGGGATTTCAATTAAAATGAATAGTGGACCTCCTCACTGAATCCTCTTGATTTCTTACCCTTTTTTCTGCATTTTCCACCATTTGCCTCTTTGTATTTTTTGGAGGGAAGGGCTAAGTTTCTTGTGACATATCTTCTGGTACACCAGTTCTCTTTCAGCTGTCTCTAATCTGTTATTAAACCTATTCAATTAGTTTAAAATCTTGGTTCTTACATTTTTAAGTTTTAGAATTTCTGTTTGATTCTTTTTCTTTTCAAAGAACCAGTTTTGAGTTTTATTGATTTCTCTTTATTATTTTCCTGTTTTCAATTTTATTGATTTCTCTCTCATTTTAATTATTTGTTTTCTTCTGCTTGGTTCAAACTTAAATTGCTCTTCTTTCTCTAGTTTCCTAAAGTGCGAACTTATTTTATTGATTTTAGATCATTCTTATTTTCTAATGTATGCATTCATTGTAGAAATTTCCTTCTAAGCACTGTTTTCACTTCATGCCACAAATTGTGATAAATTATATTTTATTTTTGTTTATTTCAAACTACTTTAACATTTCTCTTGAGATTTCTTCTTTGGCCCATGGATTGTTTAGAAAGGTGTTGTTTTCCAGATATGTGGAGATTTTCCAGCTATCTTTTTGTTATTGATTTCTAGCTTAATTCCATTGTGGTCTAAGAACGTATTCTGTATGATTTCTAGTCTTTTAAATTTGTTAAGGTGTGTTTTATGGTGGTCTATCTTTTTTTTTTTTTTTTTTTTTTTTTTTTTTTTTTTTTTTTTTTTTTTTTTTTTTTTGCAGTACGCGGGCCTCTCACTCTGTTGTGGCCTCCTCTCCCATTGCGGAGCACAGGCTCCAGACGCGTAGGCTCAGCGGCTATGGCTCACGGGCCTAGCCCCTCCGCGGCATGTGGGATCTTCCCGGACCGGGGCACGAACCCGTGTCCCCTGCATCGGCAGGCGGACTCTCAACCACTGTGCCACCAGGGAAGCCCAAATGGTGGTCTGTCTTGATGAATGTTCCATGTGAGCTTGAGAAGAATGTGCACTGTGCTGTTGTTGGGTGGTGTATATTCTAAATGTCAGTTAGATCAAATAGAACAATTGTTCTGTGCAGGTCATCTGCATCTTTCCTGAACTTCTGCTTGCTGGATTTATCAATTTCTGACAGAGGAGTGTTGAAGTCTCCAATTATACAAGTGAATCTTTCTATTTTTCCTTTCAGTTCTATCAGTTTTTGCCTCATGTATTTTGACTTGTTTGATTCTTTTAAAAAATCTTCCATATTACTTTCTGTGGTTTCTAGATCCTTGTCAAAAGTTACACTTTGGCTTTGATATGCTTGAACATAGTAAAGCACAGTTGTTTTGCTTTGCAATCATTGGATCACTATGGGTCTGTTTCTGTTATCTATTGTGCAGACTATAGTATTTGAAAAATTTTTTGTAGAAATAATTTAAGGTCTTAGAGGATTTTCATTTACTTCTGCAGGTGCCTAAAAGCACTAGCAATCTGATATATAACCTTAATACAATTACAAGGGGCTTCCCTGGTGGCGCAGTGGTTGAGAGTCTGCCTGCTGATGCAGGGGACACGGGTTTGTGCCCCGCTCTGGGAAGATCCCACATGCCGCGGAGCGGCTGGGCCCGTGAGCCATGGCCGCTGAGCCTGTGCGTCTGGAGCCTGTGTTCCTCAATGGGAGAGGCCACAACAGTGCGAGGCCCGTGTACCAAAAAAAAAAAAAAAGGTCCACAATTACAAGGACATGCTGCGATCTGAGCAAGGGTAGATTGACTTCCATTTTCCCCTTATTTCTAGAGTTAACTTCTTGGTCCCAGACCAAAACAGAGAGCAGTTTACTCGAATTCTTCCTTTCATAGGCCTGGACACTGACATCTACTAGTCTAGCTGCATAGGCTGTCTAAATCAGCTTTTTGTCTGCTTCTTAAAATGGAAAATTTCCCCAGTCCAAAGCAACTGTGAGCATTGGGTTTACCACCTCTGGATTCTGCTCCTTTCCTGCATCTTGACCTGAGTCAATTACTCCTCGCTCTTTCGCTAGCTCCTTGACGCTTTTTTTTTTTTTTTTTTTTTTTTTTTTTGCGGTACGCGGGCCTCTCACTGCTGTGGCCTCTCCCATTGCGGAGCACAGGCTCCGGACGCGCAGGCTCAGCAGCCATGGCTCACGGGCCCAGCCGCTCCGCGGCATGTGGGATCTTCCCAGAGCGGGGCACGAACCCGTGTCCCCTGCATCGGCAGGCAGACTCTCAACCACTGCGCCACCAGGGAAGCCCTCCTTGACGCTTTTAAGAAGATTTTGGATACTTTTCCATCCAGCTTTTAAGGTATATTAGACACCATTTATTGTCCCATTTTGCATCCTCTTGGGTTGCCTTTAATTCTAGCCATTACTGCAGCCACCAGCTAGATGCAGGTGTAATCTGATACCACCTGCCTCACCTGCACTGCAGATCTTTTGTTTTTGGCCTGGGTCCTCTCTGCTACCACAGCATTAGATATCCTTGGGACTCTGCTCAGACATTCTCATGAAAAACCTGGATATATGCGGAAATTAACATCTCGTAGTGCAATCCTTTATCCAGTGGGGGATGGGCCCATAGGATAAATACTTTCCTTTTCTCTGTCTCAGAGGACAGTTCTGAGGTGCATTGTACATGATGCCTAAGAGAGTCCCCACAAGAACTTACCTCAGTTGCATATAACTCCTTAATGCACCCTTCAATAGCTTTCCAAGCCCTCTGTTTCACCCTTCCCATTCTCTCAATCCTCATCTTGAAATTTAATCCCAATCTACATGACCCCCATGCAAGCCCTTACTTCAGGCTTTGATTTTGGGAGGAATCAGACTAAGACAAGCTGTCTTCCGCAGGCAGAGATGGTATGAATCACGTAGTGCACCGTTACCAGAAACAGAAGTTGAGAAAAAAAAATTAGATCTAGGAGATATTGCAGGGTACTTAATATATTGATGAAAATAATCAGGCATGCAGGGGAAGAGAAATGATGTAGGAGAGAACTGCTGTTGTGATGTCCTTGAATAGGCTTTTGGCTTTAACCTTTAAGCGTACATCCAGGGACTTCCCTGGTGGCACAGTGGTTAAGACTCCACCTGCCAGTTCAGGGGACACGGGTTTGAGCCGTGGTCCAGGAAGATCCCACATGTCGCGGAGCAACTAAGCCTATACACCACAACTACTGAGCCCACATGCCACAACTACAGAAGCCTGCATGCCTAGAGCCCATGCTCCACAACAAGAGAAGCCACGGCAATGAGAAGCCTGCACACCACAATGAAGAGTAGCCCCCGCTCGCCACAACTAGAGAAAGCCCACACACAGCAACGAAGTCCCAATGCAGCCAAAAAAAAAAAAAAAAGACTACATCCGTTTTCCTTCCCCAACCAACGCTCCAGATGTCCCTGCTCCATGCACAGCATCATTATTCACTAAGGCAAAACATCTCTAACAAAAACAAAAATCACCTGTATTAGTTCCCTAGGGCTGCTGTAACAAAGTACCACAAACTGGGGAACGTAAACAATAGAAATGTATTGTCTCACAGTTCTGGAGGCTAGAAGTCTAAAATCAATGTGTTATAAGGGTTTGTTCCTTCTTGGGCTAGAAGGAGCTGTTCCAGGCCTCTCTCTTTGGCTTGTTGGTGGCCATCTTCTCCCTGTATCTCTTCATGTCATCTCCCCTCTATGCATGTCTGTCTCCAAATTTCCCCTTTTTTAAGGATACTAGTCATACTGGATTAGGGCCCACCCGAATGACCTCATCTTAAATTGACTAATTATATCTGTTAACACTCCTATTTCCAAATAAGGTCATGTTCTGAGGTACAGGAGATTAGGACTTCAACTTATGAATTTGGGGGGGGGGGGACAGGATTCAACCCCTAACACTTGCCAAGGCCTATTAATTCATCCTTCAAGATATCCTTCTTATATGTCCTCTTTCACTCAAGTTCAGGTCCTCGTGTGGCACACTGCACTATTTCAACAGTCTTTCTAGAATGTTGCCACTTTTCTCCTACTCCCTAACCCATCCTTCTACAGAAGTGTGAGATTGTTCTTCCTAAGCTCAGCTTTCATTGTGTCACTCCCTTGCTCAACAGACCTTCAGTGGCTTCCCATTTTCTATCAAATAATACGATCCAAATCATATAATCTGCCCCTCTACGATAAGAGCTAAACTTACCTTCCTTTTAAAAATGCTCATCTTCTTCTCTCCATTTTCTGTCTTGGAAAGAAAGAGGGAATGGATAAGGGGGAAATGTGGGTGAGTAGCAGGGGTTGCCCAATTTAATGAGAACTAGGTACAAACGAATATGACTGGTCTAGTGTTGGGTTTAGGTCCATTCCTGAACACAACGAATAGAGGGGGAGAGGGCAAAAACAGCAGCATGACCAAGAATCGGGGCCATCAAGAACTAGTCACTTAATTTCTCTGGGTTGCTTAAATGGATGAGATGTGTGGCCAAGTCCCAGTTCTTTAGAGAAACTAAATTTTGGTATCTGCCCACGTGCTTACACCTCTGATGTATGAGAGTCTGAGTATGAGAGTACCGTGGGAAGTAGAAAGCTTTGCAAATAGGACATTCTGGTATTTGGCTGAGCTGAGCACAAGTGATCAGATTACTCCCTCCCTTGTAAGGTTTTACGCTACCAGGAGCAAACTGGCAAGAGTCAGCAAAACATTTAATGTGTGTACGCTTTGATTACAGCACTTCTGTGTTGATTCTCGAGCGCACAAAGAGTGAGAGAGCCCTGGCAGGGGCTGTAATAGTGGAGGTGGGAGACCCTCATAAAACAGCAGGGTCCAGGCCTGTCTGACATGGAAGGATGGGCAACTAGACCACACAGCATAGCTGGATGTGTGTAAAGAAGGCTGCCATTCCAGCTGTGGTCCCATCCTCGCTTTCCTCACTTCGGGAATGGTCACTGGAAAGAAAACAAGACAGAAGCAGCCTCCGGCAGCAGTGAGGGGCTGTGCTCTCCTCACTGCAACCCTTGTTCTGGTCCCACCTCTCTCACTTTGAAGGCTGTGGCCAGGTCCAAACCCGATCCATCCTGCCTCAGGGCAAGTCACAGAGAGTTTGCATCTAAGTCACTTTAATGATCCAGGTTTCGGTCATCCTGGAACTTCCCCTCCAGAGGGCAATGGGGAGGGCACTGGGGCAAAGCAGCTTTGCATTAGGTCTCAATCAGCGACAAGGTTGTGGCCCACAGTGGGGGGCGACTCAAAGAAGCCCTAAAACCAGAAGTAAAGGATTGGAACCGGTATGTGGAGAGGTGGCCCTTCCCTCACCTACTCTCCCGCAAATGCTTCAATAACACCCTGATTTGAGTCAGCTCACAGTGACTCAACCCATCGACTGAGTGCCTGTCCCCTTTGCTCCCACACAGAATTCATAGACTTCTCATCCGCTGATTTTCCCTTGGGCTCAGGCTGGAGAAGAACGGCAACACCTTGTTTGCTTTCACGAAGGCACGGCAGCAACCGGTCTCTCACAGGTGGGTCTGTCCCTTAGCTCTGAGTGTGTGGACCCAGTGACCAACCTAAGCTTAGGAAGCTCAGCTGCCATCTTACGGGAGTAGGAACTGGTTTCCTAGGAGAGTGTGAGAGGCTGGAAGCCCCCAGAGGTGCAGGCTGCCCCTGGATGGAGCACATGGCTAGCTGGAGATGCCGGCTCCGCTGCCACCACCCCAGTCCAAGCCACTTCAGTCTCCCCTGGACCAGGATGATCGGCTCTTTACAGGACTCTCTGTTTTCACTCTCGCTTTTCTCACAATCCATCCCTGATACCGTTAGAGTGAGCTTTTAAAATCATATCACATTATTACATCCCCATCCTTAAAATTTCCTAGTTAACTTGCCACTACCCTTGGAATAAAATCCAAACTTTCACCATGACCTGTGAGCCCCTGTGTGGTCGACCCCGAGCCTACATCTCCAACCTAATCTTCTACCACTGACTTTCCCTCAGTCTTGCTATGGTATCCTTCTGTCAGGGCATTTGTCATTGCGGTGCTCTCTTCCTGGGAGGCCCTTCCTTCATATCTTCCACTGGCTGCCACCTTCTTGTAATTTAGGTCTTAGTTCAAAAAAGGACTTTTGTCAATATGGAGGAGTCTGATGTTTGGGGCAGCACAACCCACACTGCAGTCCCTGAGAGGAAGGGCAGGGACTGTATAGGGGAAAGGGCTGGGAATCAGGAGACCTGGGTCCAGTCTTAGCTCTGCCATGAACTTGCTATGCAGCCTTGAGTAAGTTGCTTGACCAGCCTGGGCCCCAATGTCTCATCTATAGATAGATGGGAGTGCTAAATGGGTGTTTTCAATCTGGATTCCCAAGAGTTCAAGCATCCTAGGTAGATAACTCCGAGCCTTGCCTGGTTGACTTACCCAGGCCACAGAGTAGAGTAAGGTGGGGAAGAGGTGAATGTGAGGGCCTCTGGGCTACGTCTCCCATTCATCTAAAGGAGCTTTGCTATCACTTGCTATATACAAGGGAGTACATGGAGAAAAGGAGAACTTTTTACTTAACATTGAAAACTCTGCAGTTTTCTATGCCTTTGGAAATTCAGTGCCTGTGAATGATCCTATAGATCATTTCACCCTTAGAGACTCCCAGCACCTGCATCACACCCCCCAACCTTTCATATGGATACCCACAAGTAGTCTGAGAGAGACAGGAAAATGCACCTTCTGTGTTCACACACCAATACCCATTTCCCTCCTTCACACCTGCCTCCCTCATTTAAACATGTCCTTGGTGATTCCAACTTCCCTAGAAAAAGTGAGCCCCTCACCTTGACAGGGTTGGTCAGCTCTCGTTTCAGGGCCTTCGAAACCACTTTGGAGGTAAAGCACTGATCCCTGTTCACCTTGACCACTGGGGCCTGTGAGGAGGGAAGCCAGGAGTCAAGAAGGAGGCAGAAAAGGGTGACAGGGCCCCAGAGAGAAAGAGATGGGACCCAAAGTCAGGGCTTTAAAAGTCTTGAGAAGACACATGAGTCTCACCCTGGGGAATAGGAGTCGAAGTTTCTCCCCTTGCTTGCTCCTACAAGAGATGGGGATGAGAAATGGGACCTAGGCTTGCGAGCACCTCCCTCATCTCCCTTTGCAGGCGTCACTAGTGGTTCATGGAACTGTTTCTTGCAGATCCCAGACAGGACTTCTGAGTCATTCTCAGAGTGCTCCTGGCGGCTCTTACCTGCAGTTTTAATGCCCGTTCCCTCCCTGTTCTCTCTGTCCACCAGACATCATGGACTGACCATAGGCTTCACACACCTCACCCCAGTGGTTTTGGTGGGAAAGGCTTCTTGCCCCATCCTCACACATGGATCCTGGGGGTGGGGTTTGCCAATGTGCCCCATCTTCTGTGTCATCACATCCTGGGTCATGTCATCCTTCCAGAACAAACCTGCAGGTTGAAAGGAGGTGGTGAATTAATACCTGGGACGCTCTGACTGGCCCACTCCAGAGACCAGAGTGAGGTCAACACTCCCCTTCTCCCTCAAGTAGCCAAAGGATCACAACTTGTGGAGAGAATGAAATGAGATGGCATATAAAATTTGCTTAGCACAATGCCTGGCATATAATAAACATTCAGTTAGGATTAGGACTGTACTCTTTTTGCTGACTCATTTGATGCTATTGTGAAAATTAAATGAGATGAGGGATGTACAGAGTGCTGAGAAAACTCTAAGGCAGTGATTCCCAAACTTTAGAGTACATCAGAATCTCCTGCAAGGCTTGTTAAAACACAGATGGCTGTTCCTCCCTCCTAGAGCTTCTGATTCAGGAGGCCTGGGGTGAAGGTCATGAATTAGCCTTTCCAGCAAGTCTCCTGGTGATGCTGATGCTACTGGTCTGGGGATGCACTTTGAGAACCACTACTTTAAGGCATTTTACACATATTAGACATCAGTAGTGGTAGTAGTAACATGAACTCAAGCCAGATTTCCTTTCTGATTCTTCTCCCATTCATGAAACTCTGCTCTAAGGAAGGGTCAGCCATCTGCCTTCAAGGGAGTCCCCACTCCCTTTCCTTCCTCTCTTCTATTTGTCATACAATTTGCTCTGCTTCCTACTCAGAGGCTTAGGGGTGTGTGTGTGTGTGTGTATTCTCCTGGATGAGGACTTAAGGATTCCTGGCTCTGGAAAAACTCAGATAGTGCCTGGAGTTGGGGCTAGTCCCAAGGAGTTAGATGCTGACCTCTTCCAGGGGCTTCTTCTAGAAGCCTCTGCTGGGCCCTTCCAGGGTGTTCAAGGGCAAACAGCCTGCCCTTCTACCTCCATCCCCATTTTGGTCTCTCCCAACTCTCCATGAGGTAAGCATGACAGGAAAGTGTCAAGTAGAGACATCTGGGGCTGAAAGCCTGTTCTCAGATCAAAAAGCCCCTCACTATACCCCTGTATCTGACCAAGCCTCAGCCTCTCTTCTCCAGCTCTTACTCACCTTGGGGCATAATCTGCTGGAGTACAACTTGCAACTGCTGGAAGACTGGGGTGGTAAATCCTTGGAGGGTCCAGAGGTGCCCCACTCCCACTTGACCCTGACCATCTAAGGGCAAAATAGTGGTGTGAGAAAGGAGCTTGACCAGAAGCCTTCCAAATCCAAGCTGAAGGAAAGCAGCTTCCTTCCACTATCACCCCTGGGTTCAGTGGTCTCTGTCCCCCTTACCAGACCCCCACCTCCTTTCAAGTCCTCCTTTTCATTTTTCCTTCCCCCGTCACCACCTGCCCTGTTCCTCAGCCCCTGCACCTCATTCACCTTTGGTACCAACTTCCAGGTAAGAACCAAGCTCCACAGGCAGCCTGTGGAGGGTGAGGTAAGAAGAGACTCAGAAAGCTACACACATAGAATGGATAATCAGGTGAACAGGTAGGGCGTGGAGAGCAGGTGAACTGCATTCATGGAAGGCTTTGAAGCCTGGAGGGGATTGGAGAGGACGCCTGGAATCCTTCGAGGAAGGAAATATTGGTATGTATAGGGTTTGAGTGTCTGGATCCTTGTCCTGAAAGCCACAGTTTGCCCGACTGTGCAAAAGGGAAGGACGGGGATGGAGATAATTCCTAATGCTATACACACTTGCCTCATTCCAGGTAAATGGGGTAGGGTTGGAGTCGGGGATTTTTGTTTGTTTGTTTTTCTATAGTGGAACTACCATGAGTCATCATGAAAAGGGAATTCTCTTCCCCAGTCAAATGGACCCTAATATCATTTCCCTGGCTTTAGGAAGGAGCAGAACCTAATACTGAGAAGGAAAATAGCTTCTGGAAGGAGAGAGCTTCTCTGAGGCAGCGCTCCAGAACTGATAGAAAAGTGGTGACCCAGACACCCTCAGTCAGACCCACAGGGCACCTGGCGCTGTCCGTGGTGCTGAGCGCTGGCCAAAGCTTGGCATGGAGGCGGCTCTGGGCAGTAAAGAGAGCGAGTCATCCCCACAAGTCTTGCCGGTCCTCTCCCACCCCACGCATCCTGCCCCCCGCCCCCAGGTCACCTCCTACAGTTTTTCGCGAGTCCTCTGCATTGGCCTCTAAACCCAAGAATCGGGCAAGGAGAGTTGGCATCAGGCTAGGAGTCTGCGCCGTCTGCCCCAAGCGCAGGGCGCTGGAATCCTCGAGTTTGCGCAGTCGGTCTCTGGCTGCTCACACGTGTCAGCGATGGTCTACCCGGTTGGCGCAGAGTGAAGGGGGAGGAAGAGGATGGATCCTTTCCCCCTCCATCCTTTTTTACCCCATCCTAGCCTTCCCGTTCTTACCGGAAATTGGATCGCAAACGCCAGGCTCTAGGGGCTTATAAAGAAGCCTTGGGTCATCCCTCGGCCCAGCCTTCTCTCCGGAGCCCGATACCCGCAGCCCCTGCTCCTATTGTGCAGAGATCCTGGTCCCCTGACTATCCCTCAGCCATGGGCATCTCGTCCCTGGCCCCTCAGCGCGTCCTCTCTTGCGGCCGCCCAGGCCGGTTCTACTTCCCGCTGGCCCTGTGTGTTTCAGTCCTTCTCCCGAATCCCCAATCTTCCCGAGTCCGCTTCTCTTAAGTCCGTACCCCATACACCGAGCCCCACGCCAGGCCTGCGCCTCTTTCTGCGCAGTTTTCTCTTCTCACCCCTCAAACAGATTCCTTTCCTCCTAAGTTCCTAACCTTGAGGCCCCCGGACCCACTTCTCTCAGAATCGCTCTCTGGCCCTGCCCGCACCCCCCAGGTGTCCTCCTGACCGTGATCACTAACCGCGGCCGCTCCCTGGGCGGCTCTTCAGCAGCAGGAAGCAGAGGAGCCGCCAGAGCCCCCGGAAGCCCCCAGGCCACGGCGGGCGCCGCATCCTCCCGGGCTTGGTGCGCTGGCTCCCCACCAAATCGCAGATGAGGTAGAGACAGCTGCTGGAGGGACTGAGCGGGGCTGTCGCTTCCCACCCGCTGGCGAGACTGGATCTGCACAAAGCTCCCTTGGCAGCGGGACCAATGGCCGGCGGGCCCTGTCCCCTGCGGACGCCTACCCAACCCTTACTTCCCTACCTCCCCACAGGCCACCCCACCTTACTCCCAGGAGCCCACTCCTTTTTTACATAAACCAGGTCCCGAGGACTACCGCCTCTACTCCCAATCCCAAGGCTGGAAAAACGGATTGCATGTAAAATGTGGGTGCGAATTGTACCTGCCTCATAGGTTTGTTGCGAGGATTAAATATGAACAGCGACTGGATAGTCGGCGCTCAATGAATCTAGTCTATTTTTATTATCCTGCTGCTTACTTCACCCTTACCCGCCTTAAAACCTTCAGCAGTCACGGGTTTGACCTGCTGAGTATATGCACATCCATGACTCCTCCACATCCACTGCCATCGCCCAGGTTCAAACCACTGTATTTTTTTTTTTTTTTGCGGTACGCGGGCCTCTCACTGTTGTGGCCTCTCCCGTTGCGGAGCACAGGCTCCAGACGCGCAGGCTCAGGGGCCATGGCTCACGGGTCCAGCCGCTCCGCGGCATGTGGGATCCTCCCGGACCGTGTCCTCCCGTGTCCCCTGCATTGGCAGGCGGACTCTCAACCACTGCGCCACCAGGGAAGCCCTACCAAGGCCTTTTAATTTTGGGAGTCCTGAACCCCAAACTTGGTGTCCCAAACACTGTGGAAGCTGCAAAAAAAAAATCCCTGTTCAGATATTTGACCTTTCCACTAGGTTCCTTAAAATCTTGCCCTGCACTTGTGCCATTTAGAAGGTATCTAAGGATGTGAGGGGGATTTGCATGTGGATTTTGGGTTCCCCTCTCTGTAGCTCACTCATTTCCCAGAGTTCTTGCTCAATTTCTACCTGCTCTGGCATTCCTGTACTCCAGCCACTACTTCCTTGGCCATTCAGACTTCCACTCTCTGCCTTTCGTGCCTATTTCCCCTTGTGCTACAGGAAACCGTGAAGTATCATTAGGGGAAAAGCCTGTTAAATGTGGAACTCATTGGTTGCGGGGGGAGGTTTTCCCTTTTTTCAAGGATTATATTCCCTCTAGTTTTTCTTGCTTGGCTGGTCTCCATGTTTTCATACAATCACTTTTATATTTTGTCTAGAGTATATACGTTAAATGTTAATGGGAGGGTCTGACACAAGCTATTTTATCATGCCAGGAACTGGTTATCAATGATTTGTGTTGTACATAATATTCAAAAATTGTTTACAGAAATAATTTAGACCTAGGAGCAAAGGAGTGTGAGCCTGCTTTGAGAAGTACAGTGCTACAAGAAAAAGGGACATATTGGTCTTTGGGTGGCTTGAACAGAGGTGGGTGTGCTTCTTTCTCCCTTTTAAGATTTCAAACTACCAGAGAAATAGCTATCAAAATGATCAATTATATGTGCATCGATACTGCACTTCTTTTCCCTATTCATTGGAGGGGACCCTAATGTCGAGAGTAATATCCTCAGAAGACCAAGCAGTTTATCAGGCCTGTTGGACTTGGAGTTCAAGGGGAGGAATTTCCTTTCCCAAGGGAAAAAAGACCACCATAAAGTGTGGCAGGTGGGGGGGGGAGGGGAAGTGGATGAGGAAAAATGACACTTCAGCTGTGGTCCTACCCTGCCCTGCATTCACGTTATGAATGATGTCTGGAAAGAGAAAGGGATCAGAAACCAGGCTTCCAGCTGCATTACATCCCCACCCCAAATGTCCTCTCTGTTCTGATCCTATATATTTTACTTCAGAGGCTCTGCCTGGAGCCCACCTGTGCTACCACCGGACGAGACCACAGAAAGGGTTTTGACAAGAACCCGCTTAATAAATTCAGACGCAGGTTGTCCTAGAACTGCTCTTGTAGATGGCAGTGCAGGGGGCGGAGGATAGGAATGTGTCAACCAGCTGCAAATTTTGCTCAGAGAAGAAAACAGTTTAAAGAAACCCTAAAATGGTGGGAAACAAGGGATTTTGAATTTGTGTATATATGTGCTAGATTATTCCCCCTCTAAAATGTAAACTCCCCCTCCCCCAATAAATAACAGGCTCTAATAACAGCCTTGATTTGGGCAAGTCCTGAGGCACAGTGACTTAGCAACTGCCCCACAGCTGGCCTCACCTTGGCTCCTGTGTTTGATCTTCTCTCCAGCCCCTGATTTTCCCTTAGATTTAGAGCCAGTCAAGGACCTTAACCTGGAGAAGAATGGCAGATTCTTGTCTGCAGACTTTACACCATGGTAACCAGTTCTTATCGTGGGGCTCAGTCACTCAGTGCTCCTGAGTATCACCCTAGCAACTGATCTGGGCAAAGGAAGCACAGTTGCCATGGTGAGAGGAGTCAGAAGCTGTTCCCTCGGTGAGTATGCAGGTCTGGATTCTCCTTGAGGCTCAGGCTCCTCTGGGTAGAGTTCATGGCCAGCTGGAGGTGCTCAGCCTTCTGCAGTTGCCCAGCTGAAGCCACCACAGTGTCCCTTGAACCAAAACAATACTTCCTAACAGATCTCTCTGTTCCACTCTTGCCCTCTATCAGTACATTCTCTGACAGTGCTAAGGTGGTCTTTTAAATTATCATTCTATTCATTTCTTTAAAATCCCTGGTGATTTTCTTCTGCCCTTTGTGTAAGAACTAGTACTCTATACTATGACCTGCAAAATCCCATATGGTCAGTCCTGGGCCTACTTCTCCAACCGCATTTCCTACCACTAGCTGTTCTGTTTATTTTTCTTATGTGCTATTTAAAACTACAAAATAAAATAGCCAAGTTAAAAACTCGCTGGATAGTCTCACTAACAGAATAAGAATGACAGAGGAAAGTGTTAGTTAAGTTGAAGATGGATCAATATAAATGATCCAATCAGCACAACAGAGAGATAACATTGGGGAAGAAAATTAGCAGAGCCTCAGGGACCTGTGGGACAATACCCAAAGTTCAACATTCATGTCATTGGAGTCCCTGAAGGAGAGGAGAAAAAGGGTAGTACATAAAAAATTATTTGAAGAAATCATGGCTGAAAACTTCCCACATTTGTCAAAAGCCATAAACCTACAGATTCAACAAGTTCAGTGAACTCCAAATGGGATAAACCTGAAGAAATCCATGTCCTGATACATCATAATCAAACTTCTAAAAACTAAAAGCAAAGAAAAAAATCTTGAAAACAGTCTGAAAGAAAAACAGCACATCACTTAAAGGAGAACAATAATCCAAATGACTGTGTATATTTCATTATAAATGATGGGAGCCAGAAGTGTCATAACATTGTTTAAGTGGTGAAGAAAGGAACTGTCAACCCAGGATTCTGTATCCAGTAAAATGCACTTCAGGAGGGAAAGTGAAATAAAGAGGAAGAAAAACTAATTAATTGTCAGCAGACCTGCTCTTCAAGAATTGCTAAAGGAAGTTCTTTGGATAGAAGGGAAATTATATCTGAAGGAAACCTGAAACATAAAGAATAAGGGAGAGCAATAGAAATGGGAAATATCTGGGTAAATATTATAGACTATTCTTTCCCTCTTGAATCATTTAAAATATGTATGATGGGGCTTCTCTGGTGGCGCAGTGGTTGAGAGTCCGCCTGCCAATGCAGGGAACACGGGTTCGTGCCCCAGTCCGGGAAGATCCCACATGCCGCGGAGTGGCTGGGCCCGTGAGCCACGGCCGCTGAGCCTGCGCGTCCGGAGCCTGTGCTCCGCAACGGGAGAGGCCACAACAGTGAGAGGCCCGCATACCGCAAAATAAATAAATAAAATAAAATAAAATATGTATGATGGTTGAAAGCAAAAATTATAACATTGTCTGATAGAGGTTTCAATGTATGTAGGTGTAATTGATTCTAATTGACCACCACAACAGAAATGAGGGAGAGTAATGGGACCTGTATGCTGGTGAGATTTCTACATTCCACTTGAGATGGTAAAACAGTGATTATAAGTAGACTGTGAAAAGTTAAGCATGTATACTCTGATCCTTAGAGCAACCACTTAAAAAACCATAGAAAGATAGTAAAATACACAGTTGATACACTAAACTAGAATACTAAAAACTGTTTCAATAATCCAAAATAAGAAAGAAAAGGGGAAGCACATAATTATGGAGGTTGAGAAGTCCCGTGATCCACCATCTGCAAGTAGAGAACCAGGCAAGCTGGTGGTATAATTCAGTCTGGGTCCGAAGCCGCAAGAACCAGAAGCACTGATATCCAACCAAACTCAGAAGATGGATATCTCAGCTCAAGCAGAGATAGCAAATTTTTAATGTCTTTTTTTTTTTTTGCTGTACCACATGAGGCATGCGGAACTTCACCAACCAGGGATCGAACCTGCACCCCCTGCAGTGGAAGCACAGAGTCTTAACCACTGGACCACCAGGGAAGTCCACAGAGACAGTGAATTTGTCCTTCGTCCACCTTTTTATTCTGTTCAGGCCCTCAATGGATTGGATGATGTCTACCTGCGTTGGTGATCTTCTTTACTCAATCTACTGATTTCAAAGGCTAACCTTTTCCAGAGACACCTTCACAGGCACACTCAAGAATAACATTTTCCTAGCTATCTGGGCATCCCTTAGTGCAGTCAAATTAACACAGAAAATTAACCATCACAGTGAGCAACTGGGAGTGAATCCTGCTGGGGACCCCTGAGGGTCTGTGTAGAACTGAGATTGACCCCCACCAAGGGAAGGATATGCTGAAAAACTTTTACCCACTAAACTAAGTCCTTAATTGGTTGAGGGCAGCCTCTGAGGGTGTTAAATCCCAGATATTTCAAGGCTGTCTTGAGCATAGGTAGGCAAGTTCCCTGGACCCTGCAGAAAATCCACTGGATGAGAAGAGTCCCATGGCTTGAGGTGGGAAGCTGTCAGCACATACAGATATTGTCCACCTGCAGCTGCATGTGGGTGCAGAGACAGGCCAGGGGACACGCAGCAGGGCTTCTATGGAGTCAGCTATGCAGGTGTTCAATAAATATCTATTGCATGAATACATGTTATCTACGACTTACAATACTTCCCTGACTAGTCTTCAGTTGCCTTGAGGCAGGAACCATGCATTGCAGTGGCCAGGCACAGTGAATATATGATGGGAGAAAGTAGGGTGGGTGGTAGGGGTCAACCTAGTTAACAAGAACTAGATATAGACAAACATGCTGAGTGTTATGTTTAGCTATGTCCTTAGATGCAAGGATACAGGGGAGAGGACATGCATTGGCAGCATGTTTAAGCCTGTATTACCAGAGGAGTGTCTCTTAATTTCTCTGGGCTGTATAAGCGGGTGGGGGCTATGGTCTGAATGTTTAGTCCCCCCCGCCAGATACATATGTTGAAATCCTAACTCCCAAGGTGACAGTATTTGGAAGTGGGGCCTTTGGGAAGTGATTAGGTCATGAGGGTAAGGACCTCATGAATGGAACTAGTGCCCTTATAAAAGAGACCCTAGAGAGATCTCTTGCCCTTCCACCATGTGAGGTTATAGCAAGATGGAGCCATCTATGAACTGAGAAGCAGGCCCTGACCAGACACCTAATCTGCCAGTGCCTTGATCTTGGTCTTTGCAGCCTCTAGAACTGTGAGAAATAAATTTCCATTGTTTATAAGCCACCCAGTTTATGGTATTTTGTTATAGCTGCCTGAACAGACGAAGACAGTGGGCTTGATACTTTCCCATGTGCTCCCATTTGTCAAGATCAAATGAGCTGGGTGTTAAAGTGCTCTGAGAAATATAGAGCCCGAGGTGTGGGACAGCTGGAGTTGGGTTGAGCAATGGTGGCTAATGTCCCCGCTCCCAGGGGCAAACTGACCGTAAGTACAAACCTGTTAAATGTGCGTTATTCTCTGTGTGGTTTCTTGGCGTCTGGTGGGAAGACTTTCCTTCCACAAATGGAAAGAGGACCAAAAAGACACAGCTGAAGGCTTGGGTGGGCAGTCGTTCCAGCAGCAATTCCACCTGGCCTTTTACCCACCTTAGAAATGGTCTGTGGGAGGAGGGAGGGATCTGAAACCAGGCCTTTGGTGCAACCAGGGGCTATGCTCTCCGTACCCCTTGCCCCAAGCTTCCCTGTGTTCGGATCCCACTTCACTCACCTCAGAGACTCTGGTCGGGTCTAAATCCCACCCATCCTGCCTCCAGACAAGTCTGTAGAGTTTGCTTGAAAATCAGCTTTAATAATCCAGATTTGGGTCAGCCTGAAATTGCTTCTTGAAAGCACCAGGGAAGGTGTGGGGATGGGAGTCTTCCCCTGAGGCCTTAATCAGCTGCAAGCTTGTGACTCTGAGTAGGGAACAGCTCAAAGACATCCTAAAATGGGAAGAAAGGAGGAATTTTCAATGAATACCCTGAGGCAGGTGTTGCCACTCCCTCCCTCGCCCACCTCACCCTCCAACTGAATTCAGGACAAGTCTCAATAGCAGTCTTGATCTGAATAAACCCTGAGACTAGTGACTCAGGAACTGTCAGACTGCAGGCCCTTCCCTGGTCCCCATCTCTAGTTCTGGGGATTTTTCCATTAGACACGGGGCTGGTCTGTCCCCTGAGCCTGGAGGAGAATGGCAGCTCCTTGTTTACATACTTGATAGAACCATGGTAAACAGCCCCCATCACAGGGTCAGCCACAGTACCAATGACGAGGTCTAGCAGCCAATCCAAGCTAAAGAGGCCCCACTGCCATGGTGACAGGGATGGAGACCAGTGTCTTTGAAAGGGGTGAAGGGCTGGAGCACCTCTGAAGTGCAGGCTGCCTCCGGATGGAGCCCAGCTAGGAGCTTCCAGGCAATGTTGCCATGATCTTAATCCAAGCTACCAACAGATCTCCCCTGGATAACTCAATAGTCCCAAACAGGTCTACTTGTTTCTACTCGTCTGTTTCATAATCTATTTTCTTTTTTAAATATATTTATTTATTTATTTTTGGCTGCGTTGGGTTTTCGTTGCTGCACGTGGGCTTTCTCTAGTTGCGGCGAGCGGGGGCTACTCTTCGTTGCGGTGCGCGGGCTTCTTATCGTGGTGGCTTCTCTTGTTGCGGAGCACGGGCTCTAGAGCGCAGGCTCAGTAGTTGTGGTGCACATGCTTCATTGCTCTGCGGCATGTGGGATCTTCCCGGACCAGGGCTCGAACCCGTGTCCCCTGCATTGGCAGGTGGATTCTTAAACACTGAGCCACTAGGGAAGCCCTCATAATCTATTTTCCATCAATGTCAGTGTGTCTTAGAAAATGCTTATATTTTCCTATTCCTTTCCTTTAAAAAAAATCCCATGTTGGGGAATTCCCTGGCGGTCCAGTTGTTAAGCTGCTCAGCGTGGCCAAAAAAAACAAAAAAAAATCCCATGATGATTTCCCAGTGCACTTCGAATAAAACCCAAATGCTGTCTGTAGATTATAAGCCTTGAGTAGTCTTGGGCCTTGTCCCAAACTCATCATGCTGTCTGTTGCCCTAAGAGCCCTACCATCACACCTAAGGACAATTGCAGTTGCCATTCTCCCTGCCTGTGGGACTCTTCCTCCAGATCTCCCCCTAGCTGTTTCCTTGTGTGATTTAGGTCAAAGTTCAAACAGTCACCTCCTCAGACTGTCCTTAGTGTGAAGAGGTCTGAGTTGTGAAGCAGCCCAACCTCTACTGGGGTCTTTGCGAGGAAGGGTAGGGGCAGTGGGAGGGGAAGGCTGGGACCTGGGCTAGCCCTGCTCCACTCAGTTTCTCAGCTGTAAAGATAGACGGGTACCTACTTAGTGGGAGGTTTCCTATCTGAGCTCCAAAGAACTCAAGGGTCCCAAGGAGATGCCTGAAAACCTTGCTCAGGGGATTTCCTCAACACCACAGAGGAGAGAAAGGGGGAGGCTGAATGCGAGAGGCTCTGGGGACTCTCCCATTTAAGAACTAAGGACAAAAGCATAATGTATGTACACATAATGTATATGGATGGATGGGCGAGGGGAAGATTAGGGTCATGTCATACTCAAGATTTTCTTAGAAAAACAGAGCCTGTATATATATCTAGAGAGAGAGAGAGAGATACACATCTATCTATACATATATATATTTTTTTTAAGTTAGAAATTCTCTGAAGTAGATTTCTGCAGGCACTTCAAGCTCTGTGTCTATGCTTGATCTTACAGAACCCCATGCCGCTGGAGGCCCACAGCCCCTGCATCCCACCGCCGCTGAAATCTGTGTTAAGGTGTCTGTAAGAGACAGAGAAGGTGGGGGCGCCCTCTAGTGGGAAAAGGAAGAATCCCCTCAGAATCCAGCCGACCCTGGCAGGCATTTTTTCATACCAATACATTGCCTTTAATCCTCACAGCAACCCCCGAGGGTTGCCATTACTACCATACCCATTTCACAGCTGTGGAAGAAGGGACTTGAAGACCTTAGATAATGGGTCCAAGGTCACAGCTGGGCAGCGGCAGAACCAGGATTGGGCTGGCTCTGTCTGTACTGAAAGCCCTGTTCTTTCCCATCCTCCAGGCCCTCTCTTCCAGATGCCTCTCCGCCAGGTTCAGTGGAGTCCTATCATTCCTTATCAGCCAACATCTATCCCCTCCTTCACCCTGCCTCCCTCTTTAAACAGGCTCTTGGTGGGCTCAACCTTCCCAGACAAGGCCAGGCCCTCACCTGCAGCAAGGCCTTGCAGGGGTTGTTCATCTCTTGGTTTAGGACCTCTGAAACCACTTCAGTGTTGCTCCCAGTTTACCTTGGTCACTGGGCTCAGAGGGGAGGCAAGGCAGGAATCAAGGGTGAAGAGACAATGGCAAAAGACCTCAAAGGGAAAGAGAGGAGGCCCAAATGGAGAATTTCAAAATCCCTGAAGGAATCTCACCATAGGGAACAACGGCAAATAGGAGCTGTGCTTCCCAGTCTCCTCCCTTTGCAGACATCACTAATGGATCCTGGGGCTGCTTCTGGCTGAAATCAGACAGCCCCTCTCTTCATTCTATTCATTGGACTTCTGACAGCTCCTACCTGCAGCCCTAACACTTATTCCCTTCCCAGCTGCACTGTCTACCAGATATGTGTAGGGCACAGGCCTCACACATCTTAGCCTGGTGGTTTTGGTGAGAAAGGCTGCCTGCCCATCCCTTGAGCAGGTCTCTGGGGCATGGAGGTTGGGCATGTGCTCCATCTTCTGAGTCTTCACATCTTGAATGACATCATGGTGGAAGGATGGAATGAGTTGACACTTGGGACAGTTTGATGGGCCCATCCCAGAAGCCAGAGTGTGATTAGAATTTCCACTTTCCCCAAAGTGCATAGGGGCCACAGGGCATTGGAGGGATCCAGAGTACAGGAGTTTGTCTTCTGCCTACCTCAGCATTTGAGTCCTGTTCTTAGAAACTTAATTAAACTTGACAAGCTTCAGTTTTCTCATCCGTGAAATGACTAACCTCATAGGGGTGTTGAGAGAATGACAGGAGATAATGCATGTAGGTTTCTTAGCACAGTGCTTGGCGTGTAATAAGTGATCAAATGGGAATTTAATAATGATGCTGTTGTGAGAATCAAATGAGGCTGAGGATGGAAAGAATGCCTTGAAAGCACTAAGGCATTACTTTCACATTAGACACTATGGTTATTAGGAGTAGTAATTCAAACTCAAAGCAGATCTCTCTACTGAACCCTGCAACCATGAAACTCTGCTTCCAGGAAGGGTTGGACACTTTTCCTTAAGAAATCATTGCCCACTCTCCGCCCACATCTTTCATGTCTTCTATTTGCCATACACTTGGAGCTGCCCAATCCCCCAATTCAGAGTCCAGGATATACGGAGGTGGGTGGAGAGGTTCTGGCTGGGGACCCTGTGATTCCTGGTTCAGGAGCACTTGGACAGCACCAGGGGGTTGGGCTTGTCCCAAGGAGATGGATGCTGGCCTCTTCCAGGGACTTCTAGTCACCTCTACTGTGCTCCTCTAAAGAATCCAGGTAAGAGCAGCTCCCCTATGAAAGCTGAGAGACCACCACCCCTGTCTCGCCCAGGGTCTTGGCAGGTGAGGCTCCAGAGATGGTTATGATGAGAAGTCGGGGGAAGGAGCTTTTCATGTCAGTTTGGGAGTCCCTCCCTACCCCTATAGCTGACAGGTCCAGCCTCCCTCCTCCAGCTCTTCCAGTCTCTTCTTGAGGCACCAGCTGCTGGGGCACACCTTGCCAGTATCGGAAGGTCCGGTTGATGACCTCTTGGAGGGGCCTGGTCGGCCACGCCTCCAGCTGGCTCTGTCCCTCTACGGGCACAAGAACGGCATCAGCGTGGATCTTGGCCAAAAGCCTTCCAAAGGTCCCGGTTGCACCGGAGCAGCACCCTCTCCATCATCACTCCCAGATCATCCCCCTCCCCATTATCTTTTCTCTCCTAGCCCTTCATGTTCACCCTTTGCCTCTTCATCCTCTGGGTCTCACTCACCCTTGGCACAGACTTGCAGGGAAGAGCAGAGTCTTTGGGCAATAGGCTGCCTGTGGACCTGTGGACAGACAGGTGAGCAGAGCCTCAAAGGACTACAAAAACCGAATGGACAAACAGGTGGACAGGCTAGGCATAGGGGAAGAAATTCAGCTGCTTCCTGGGAGGAGAGCTGGAAAGAGTTCTGGAATCCTTGGAAGAATAAAGCATGGAACCTGGTTTCAGGCAGGTAGGATGGGCGAGTCCAGGTTCTTTTCCTGAAAGCCACAGTATATCCAGCTACACAATGTGGGGCATGAGCTTTCTACTACACAGACCCTCTTCAATCCAGGTAGATGGGGTGGGGTGAAGGAGAATCCAATATGTTTTTTATCCTGAATCTCTCTCCTCCTCCAGTTCACAAGCAGATTCTAACATTGATGCAAAAAGGTGAAGACCCCATAAAAAGACAAATAACCCAATTTTAAAATGGGGAAATAAAGTGTCCATCAACAGATGAATAGATAAAGAAGATGTGGCACATATATACAATGGAATATTACTCAGCCATAAAAAGAAACGAAATTGAGTTATTTGTAGTGAGGTGGATGGACCTAGAGTCTGTCATACAGAGTGAAGTAAGTCAGAAAGAGAAAAACAAATACCATATGCTAACACACATATATGGAATCTAAAAAACAAACAAACAAACAAAATGGTCATGAAGAACCTAGGGGCAGGACGGGAATAAAGATGCAGACCTACTAGAGAATGGACTTGAGGACACAGGGAGGGGGAAGGGTAAGCTGGGACGAAGTGAGAGAGTGGCATGGACATATATACACCACCAAATGTAAAACCGATAGCTAGTGGGAAGCAGCTGCATGGCACAGGGAGATCAGCTCGGTTGGTGCTTTGTGACCACCTAGAGGGGTGGGATAGGGAGGGTGGGAGGGAGGGAGACCCAAGAGGGAAGAGATATGGGGATATATGTATATGCATAGCTGATTCACTTTGTTATAAATCAGAAACTAACACACCATTGTAAAGCAATTATACTCCAATGAAGATGAAAAAAATGGGGAAATAATCTGAACGAACATATCTTCAAAGAAAATATTCAAATGGCTAATATGCACATGAAAAGATGTTAATACCATTAACCATCAGGAAAATGCAAATCAAATCCGTGATGAGATACCACTTCACACCCAGTAGGGTGGCAAGAAGCAAAAAGATCGATAATAACAAGTGCCGGTGCGGAACCTTTATACACAGCTGGTGGGAATGTGAAAGGGTGCAGCTGCTGTGGAAAACAGTCTGGTACTTCATCAAAAGCTTAAACACAGAGTTACCATATAACCCAGCAATTCCACTCCTAAGTATACACACAAGAGAAATGAAAACCTATGTCCACACAAAAACCTCTACACGAATGTTGACAGGAGCATTGTTCGTAATAGCCAAACAGTGGAAACAACCCAAATGTCCGTCAACTGATGAATGGGTAAATAAAATGTGGTATAGCCACATGACAGAGTATTATTCATTAATAAAAAGAAATGAACTTCTGACACATGCCACAACATGGATGAACCTTGAAAACATGCTGAGTGAAAAAAGCCAGTCACAACAGACTGCATGTTGTGTGATTCCATGTACGTGAACTATACAGAATAAGCAAATCCAAAGAGATAGAGAGTAAACTGGTAGTTGCCTAGGGCTGGGGGATGGGGGGTTAGAGGAAGGAATGGGTAGTAACCACTAAAGGTTATGGGATTCTTTGGGAGGTATGATGAAAATGTTACAAAATTGATTGTAGGGATGGTCGCACAAGCCCATGAATATACTAAACACTATTTTAAATGGGTGAATTATATCTCAATAAAGTTGTATTAACAAGTCACCAATAAATTGTTTAACAAAAACATCTTTTCCCAAACTTATTTTATTGGCTTACTCTTTTAAGTTGATTCATGTTTCTTACCTAAGTAAAATGATTTTAAAAAGAAACTTTGCCACTGTAAATGGAAAACCAGTATCTCTTGACATAGATTGAAGGTGATTATCAAAAATAAAGACAATTAAAAGAGAGAGAGAGAGCGTGCGCGAGCAGCATTGTAAGGTGGGGCTTGGGGAGAGGAGCTGGGCCTTTGAGGCAGAGGTCCCAGGACTTATACGTAAAGGAGGCGACCCTGGGCACAGTCCCTGCTTTCACCGGTACTGAAACCCTGGGCCAGGCACGGCAGGGTCTTAGTCTGGAGGTGGCTCCCGAAGGGAAGGCCAGGTGGTGACGTCAGGTCCGTAGAGGACCTGACGCCCCTCGGGCCCATCCAGCACTCTTCGAACCCCCAGGGCCGCAGGAATTCCTTTGCCTCGGTCTCCAAGCTCAAGGACCGGCGGAGGATCGGCGGAGGGGGAGGGGCGCGAGCGCAGGGAAGGCTAGGAGTCTTCCCTCATCCCCTGCAGCGCCCTCCCGCAGCCGCGCCTCGGGGCTCAGGTCGCGTCGCCCCAACCCACCTCCCGGGGCTGGAGGGGGAGCCCTGGCGCCTGGCTGGGCCCAGTTCTCATCCCGGGGTCGGGACTGGATGCCCGTTTCTCCAGTGGCCTGGTGGCCCGGATCTACGTCCCTTGGCCCACTCAGGGGTCCCCTCCATTCCTCCTGTCGAACCCTCAGTCTCCCCTCGAGCTTGCATTTCTTTGATCCCACCCCATCATCCGCTTTTTAACCCTCTTCTCCAATTCCTCTCCCCACCGCACAATTTCCCGAGCTTCCGAGCTTTGTGCACCTCCCCCGCTCCCCGCAACCCCGCCTCCTGGGTCGCCCCCGCCTTTTCCCAGCGTTTTTCCAGGCCGTGGGGACTAATGGCGTCCCAGCCCCGCCGGCGGCTGTCCTCCGCCACCCCCACGCGCCCACCGCAGCGGCAGGTGGTACCAAGGCCCCAACCCTGGCTCTTCCCTCTGGGCGTTCGAGTCCTGCTTTTAAGTGTGGGCCGATCCTGAATATAGTTGACCCCCTCTCTAGACTCGCCACTGGACAACACCGGCCCCCATCCTCACCCCCCGCACTCCATACCCCTCTTTATCTCCGAGGATTAAGGGGCGGGGTGATATCATCCGTAATAGCACATCGGTAAACAGCACCTGGGAGTAGTTCTTGAGAAGCAAGGTCCGGTACTTGGTTACAGGTTAAGACAATGTGCTGGGCGCGGGGTGTGGGGTGTAGAGTGTGTAACATTGCCCGGGGTCAAACCCAAGCACTTGCAGGCAGCTCTTTCACTTCTCCGTGCCCCAGTTCCTCAGCTCTAAGATGAGGATGACAATAGGACCTAGTTCCCAGTGATCTTAGAAGGATTAATTGGTTTAAAACCCGTAAAGCATTTAGAAATAGGACCGGTCTGACACATAGTAAGCACTCAACTGACACTGGCCACTACTGTTCCTTGACTCGCCTTTCTGTCACTGTCTCCCCCTAGGAATTGATACGGTTTCTCTCTGCAATAATGTTCCTCTGTCAGTCATATTTTTTTTCTAGACCCCATGCCACTGCCCTGTTCAAACCACCATCATCTTTTACCTGGTCCTGAGATTGCATCTCATCTGGTTGCTTAGAGTAACTGACAACTTGAGGTGTGTCCCGGGAGTCTAGCATAGTGTCTGGTATACTGTAGGTGCTCAATGAATGCTTGTCGTTCCACTCTTGCCTCCTTTCTTTTTTTTTTTTTTGCGGTACGCGGGCCTCTCACCGCTGCGGCCTCTCCCGCCGCGGAGCACAGGCTCCGGACGCGCAGGCCCAGCGGCCACGGCCCACGGGCCTAGCCGCTCCGCGGCACACGGGATCCTACCGGACCGGGGCACGAACCCGCGTCCCTCGCATCGGCAGGCGGACTCCCAGACACTGCGTCACCAGGGGAGCCCTTGCCTCCTTTCTTAATAAACTTTTTAAAATACGGCTTGAGACACATCACTCCCGTGTTTAATATTCCTCCGCCGCTTTCCTCTACACTTTCCAGTAAACACTAAACCCTGCAAGGCCCAGCAGGATCTAGGCTTACCTTCCTCTCCAGACATTTCCTTTCTCCTCTTCCTCTCTGTGTTCCAGCCACAACAGCCTCCTTTCCATTCTTTGACCACCTGAGCTCTTCTCACAGGTGACCTCCCCATCCTCCATCCTCTTTGTTTCAATATAAAGTCCACCTTCCCAGAGAAGCCTTTGAATTTTTCTTTCTCCCTGTGATTCATTATCATTTCATGTCCTTTGACACTAATCACTATTTATAATGACTAATTCCTTCGTTTCCTTGTTGTTGTTTTTTTTCTTCTGTCCCTCCACTGGAGTGTAAGTCCCAAGAGGACAAAGGACATGTCTGTTTCATTGGCACACCATCAGTGTCTAGGTCTAGACCTGAATGCTCAATAATATTTGTTGAATAAATGAAAGAGACTTTGGGTCCGGAGACCTGTATGAAACTTCTCTGCCTCAGTGTTCTCATCTGTTCAATGGGTACCTCATGAGGGTGACTGTGGACATGAATTGAAATGACTCTGTGAAAACAGCCTCATTTTATAAGAATACATTGTAAGTTGAATTCTGCTTCACTTCAGCTTCCCCCTCCCTGGGATTCTCAGACCTCAGCCCAAGCCCCACGAGTGGGTGGACGACCTTGAAACCCAGATGGGCAGGCCTGGTTTGGTAGAGAATCAGGAGCAGAACTCATGAGTCCTGCTTCGTAGCTCATCAGGGAAAAGGGGTGAGAGACCCCAGCTTTTCCAGGGGAACAGAGGCTGCCTACCCTCGTGGGGAGAGGGGGCACTCAGTCAACCACGCCAAAGCAGGACCAAAGCGGGCCTCAGCCTTGGAGGCTCCCAGGAGCTTCCTGTCTGTGGGTCAGTTTGACTGAGAGGCAGTGAGAGAGGCCTGGGCCACTGATACTGTGCCTCTTCTTGGATATCCCAGGGGGGGGGGAGATACTATCATTGTGTTGAGGTCTGCAAGATCCAGACAGCTTTCTTGGGCTTCCCGGGGGGGGGGGAGATACTATCATTGTGTTGAGGTCTGCAAGATCCAGACAGCAGCCCTTTGTCAGGGAACAGGGTCTTCCCTCAAGGACATGATCACCCCTGGTGGAATCCCCTGGAAAAAGAAGCAGCTCCTCGGAGATGGATCAGAACTACGTGGGTATCTGGATGTTGAAGAAACCAAAGGCGCTTTAAGAGGGGCTTCTCAGGGCACGTGTGTGTTTATATGTATAAATGTGTATCATATGCATGGGTGTTTACATGTTTTTATGTATATAGAGGCTTGTGTGTATGTGGGAGGAGATATTTGTGTGTAACTATGTGTGTATACGCCTGTATGTGTGTGCATATGTGTATGTGCCATGTATTTGCATTCATCATTTATTGCTCTGTTGATACATAACAAATCACCTCAAAGCAGCTTACAACAATAAACATCTATCTCACACAGTTGCTGTGAACTGGGAATCTGAGAAAGGATTAGCTGGCTATTTCTGGCTCAGGGTCTCTCATGAGATTACAGTCAGGATGTCAGGGCTGTACTCATCTGAAGACCTGACCAGGGCTGGAAGATCCGCTTCCAATCTGGCTCACTCACGCTCCTTTTGGCAAGAGGCCTCAGTTCCTTGCCAAGACAGCCTCTCCATACGGCTGCTTGAGTGTCCTCACAACACAGCAGTTGGCTTCCTCCAGAAGGAGTGACTCAAGAGGGAGGGAACAGGCAGAAGCCACCATGTTTTTATAACCCAGCCTCGGAAGTCAGATACTATCATTTCTGTCCCGTTCTATTGGCCACACAGACCAATCCTGATACGCTGTGGGAGAAGACTACACAATGGCACGAATAACAGGAATTAAGGATCATTGGAAGATGGGTACCGCATGCAGTATACGCATGTGGGATCGTGTGTGGGGTTGTGTTTGTGCATGTATATATGTGTGTGTTTGTGTGTATATGTGGGTTTGTATGTATATGTATATAAGTTTTGTGTGTATATGGATGGATGACTACGTTTGGATATGTTTTATGGTATGTATATTTATTTGTGTATGTGTGTGCCTATGAGTATACGTTGTGCATGGGTGTGCATGTGGTTGTGTATGTGAAGTTGTGTATGTATATGTCTGTGTGTATATGTGTGTACCTGTGTATGTGTTATGTTCATGTATGTGAGGTATGTATGTGTGTAGGTACGTGAATCTGTGCATGTACATGTTGCATTTTTGTGTATGAATGTGTGCTGGTGCACACATGCAAGAGTAGAAATGTCCCCTCCGTGGAGGAAAGCAGGAGCCAGGAGTAGGGGCACTCAGGGGAGGAGTGCCTTTTATTACTGAGACAGTACATGGACCATAGGGAATCTAGAGCCCGGAGAACAAGCTTTTGCTCACATCCAGAGTGTGTAGATTCACAGTCCTCTCTGCATTTGGCTCCCCTCTGTCAAGGCTTTCTTTTGGTTCATTTTTGTTTGAACATTTCAGTCTTGCCTGAGTTGTGCCCTAAGGGAGCAAAGGAAAGGCTGTCTCTATTCCCTGGAAGCTGAGTTCAGTGGAGAGCAGCGCCTTCTGGGGGAAACCAAGGGAGAAGGGCCAGGGCAAGGAGATTTCCCTGAAGAGCCCAATTGACTGTCTCATCTGTTCTATGCCCAGGGCTGATCCTGAGCTTCTGGGGTTGATAAGGCAAGAAGGGGGCATTTCATTACTTCTAATAATGGAATCATATTAGAAGCAACTCCTCTCTTCTTTTAATTTAGAATGTTTCTGGTGATAACTTTTGTGTTTAGAGGACTTTGTGCTATTTTCTTTCCCCCTCTTTAAAAAAGTATTTTTACCTTATGATTGTGAAAAGGAATACAGATAAAGTAGATAAAATATAAAGGTGCAGCTCAACAGATTATTAGAGCGTGAGCGACCATGTCATAATCTCCAGGTAACAGAACATTGTCAATACCCCAGAAACATCTCCTTGTCCCTTCCAGATTATAACCCTCCCTCTTCCGTCCTTACTCCCAAAGTTAATAATTGGTAGGGTTCCAATTTCATTTTTCCATATGGACATCCAATTTTCAAAACACAATTTATTGAAAAGACCCATCTGAATTGCCACTTTTTATCACAAATCACGTATCAGATATTCAGTTGTCTCTGCTGCTTTTATTGGTCAGTCTACTCTTGAACCAAACAATATGCTGTCTTAATTACTACAGCTTTGCAAGAAGCTTTGATAACTGGTAAGGCAGCCATCTTCTTCAAAGATGTCTTAGCCATTTCCATATAGTATATCATATATATTGTAGAATCAGCTTGTCAACTCACACAAAAGAAGAAAAGCAAGGAGGAGGAGGAGAACCCATGACATTTTTATTAGGGTTGTAGTGAATCTGTATATCAATTTGGAGGATAACTTATATTTTTACAATATTGAGTTCCACATCCACAAATAACACATATCTTCCAAATGGTTTGGACCTTATTTAATTTTCTCTTTAGAGATCCTGCATATTTTTTATATTTATTCGTAGATACTTGATTTGTATGCTTTGTAGAAGTAATCCTTTGAAAATTTCATTTTATAGCCATTTACGGCTGGTATATAGAAATAGAATTGATTTTGTACATTGAGTTTTCAGCCAGCTATCTTGATAAACTCTCTTATTAATTCAAATAATAGATCTTTTGGATTTTTCTATATAACACATCATATCGAAAGGAAGTTTATGCCTCCCTTTCCAGCCCTTCTATCTTTTATTCCTTTTCTCACTTTATTACCTTGTTAAGGACCTACAGTACAGTGTTGAATAGAAATAGAATAGCAGGCATCCTTGCCTTATCTCAAAAGAATTCTAACTTAATTTAGGTTTCCCCAGAAGCAGACCCTAGACAAGAATCTGAGGGCAAGGAGTTTATTTGGGAGGTGAAGGAGAACACTGGTAGGGATGAAACGAGGAAGAGAGGGTGGCCGATAAATGGGGTGTGTTACCAGGCTTGATTCTGGAGCTTAATCTTGTTGGAGAGACTCTGCAAGCCAGTGTCAACTACACACATCAGAGTTATCTCACCCAAGACATGTGAGAGCTGGGGTGTTCACACACAAAATCTTGCCAGTCACCGGTTCGAGCTGCTCTGGGGTAGAGAGCATCCGTTCCCTAGCATTTCCAACGGCTGTGTGAGTGGAAAACTAGTCAAGCGGCAAGAGAAAGCCTGCGGGCAAAGAGGTGCTGATATTGGCAGTTGGAAGTGCGACCAAGTACACTGAAGTGGGAAAAGTGAGAGACACAGGTGGGTTACCCGCAGTGTCTTCTATAAAAACCTTCAATATTTTATTTTATTCTGTTCTATTTTATTTTATTTTTTAATGTCCTGTCCTAGGGTTCCAAATGTCCTCTGTTTAATTCAACAGTTTATTATTACAAGTAATAGTTGCAGTCCCCATAGGATATCAGCAGCTGCCTAGTTCCAAATCTCTCTGTGCATCCTCCAAAAATCATGCAGTTCAACAGGAGAAAGAAGGAACTAAAAATACTAATTACTGGGACTTCCCTGGTGGTCCAGTGGGTAAGACTCTGTGCACCCAATGCAGGGGACCTGGGTTCGATCCCTGGTTGGGGAACTAGATCGCACATGCATATGCGTGCCACAACTAATAGTATGCGTGCTGCAACTAAAAAAAAAAAAGGATCCTGTGTGCCACAAGAAGATCCCACATGCCTCAACTAAGACCTGGCACAGCCTAAATAAACAAATATTTTTTTAAAAAACTCATTACTCATGCTTACAGCGTAATTAGGAGACAGAAAATACTACAGACTTTGGTGGTAAAGTGCTACCACCTGGTCTCTGCTGTTCTGAAATCCCATTATATCCACATCAACACTAGGGAGCTCCGTTCCGAAGCAGCCTTCCCTCCCCTCCCGTCAACCCTGCCTGCTCACCACTGCCTTCCTCAGCCAGGGAGAGGCTTGGTAATTATG
This sequence comes from Neophocaena asiaeorientalis asiaeorientalis, assembly GCF_003031525.2. Classification (NCBI taxonomy): domain Eukaryota; kingdom Metazoa; phylum Chordata; class Mammalia; order Artiodactyla; family Phocoenidae; genus Neophocaena; species Neophocaena asiaeorientalis. The sequence continues at coordinate 5,095,857 of NW_020175039.1, read as the reverse complement.
ATACAACAGCATGTGCGCTTTATCACCAACACACTTAGCACTAACAAATATATACAACTGCAGGTACTTCGAAAAAAATCCACCATGTTGGCAAACTACTAGCTAACTTAAGAGAAAAAAGGAGAAAGAACAAACACAAGAAAGAGAAGTAAGGGCTTCCCTGGTGGCGCAGTGGGTGAGAGTCCGCCTGCTGATGCAGGGGACACGGGTTTGTGCCCCGGTCCGGGAAGATCCCACATGCCACGGAGCGGCTGGGCCCGTGAGCCATGGCCGCTGAGCCCACGCTCCACAACGGGAGAGGCCACAACAGTGAGAGGCCCGCATACCGCAAAAAAAAAAGAGAAGGAAAAGGAGGAGGAGGAGGAAGAAAAAGAGAAAGAAAAAAGGGAGAAAAAATAGGGAGCGGGGAGAGAGAGAGGAGAGAGAAATTATAGGGAGAACTTATTAACCAGTGGGGGACAATGAATAATAACGGACTGCTTTAGAGAACTGTGCAAATAAATGTGAACACTGAGATAACATGACTAATTTCTAAAAACATAAAATTTACAAAAATTGATGCCATTAGAGGTAGAAAGCTTAAGTACACCAATTTCCACACAACAAAAAGAGAAAGTTATGAAAGAACTTCTCCACAAAGCAGCATCAAGTCCATATGGTTTTGCAGAGGAAATCTACAAATTTTCAAAAGTCAGATAATCCTAGTGCTATTTAAATTGTTCAAAGCATACATAAATAAATTAATAAAACCAGGAAAACTTACAAATTATTTTTATGAAGCAAGAGTCACATTAATACCTAAACCTGATAACACACCAACAAACCCTGCAAATCAATCTTATTTATGAATATACACGCCAAAATCCCAAATAAAGTGAAATGTTGTCAAACACAATTAATGACCCATTAAAAAATAATATGAAGTGACCAAATGGGACTCGTTCTGGGAATAGAAGTATGGCTTGATATTACGAAAAATCATCAGCACAATTCTCTATGTTAATAGGTCTAAGAAGAAACAATCAGATGATTATGTACCAGACACAAAAAGCACATACTGCATGATTCCATTTACATAAAATTCCAAAAAATGCAAACTAATCTATGGTGACAGAAAGCAGGTCCCTGGTTGCCTGGAGCCCAGGGGTGGAGAGATTGATTGATTGCACAGGGAGTACAAGGAAACTTTTGGGGGGTGATGGAAATGTTCTGTACCTTGATTGTAGACATGGTTTCTCAGGTGTACATATCTGTGAAAATTCATAGAATTGTATACTTTAAATGGGTGCAGTTTCTTGTATGTAAATTATACCTCAATAAAGTTGAAAAATGTTTTAAAAATCAATAGCCTTTACTAGCTACACACTGGGGGACAACATCTGTGATGCACAAACCTAACAAAGGACTTGGATTCTGAATATATATGTACATACACAGACATTCAGAATATAAGTTCTGAGTGTGTGCATGTATATTCAATATATGGATCAGTAAGAATAGGATAAACAATTCAACGTAAATTGGCAAAATATTTGAATAGCAACTTCACAGGAGGACATCCAAATGGCCAATAAGCTCATGAAAAAGGGCTCAATATTACTTATCACAAAAATGCAAATTAAAATCCAATGAATAGTCTTCTCACCTCACACTGGTCAGAATGGCCATCATCAAAAAATCTACAAACAGTAAATGCTGAGAGGGTGTGGAGAAAAGGGAACTCTCTTGCACTGTTGGTGGGAATGTAAATGGATACAGTCACTATGGAGAACAGTATGGAGTTTCCTTAAAAAACTAAAAATAGAACTACGCTATGACCCAGCAATCCCACTACTGGGCATATACCCTGAGAAAACCATAACTCAAAAAGACACATGTACCACAATGTTCATTGCAGCACTATTTACGATAGCCAGGACATGGAAGCAACCTAAGCGTCCATCGACAGATGAATGGATAAAGAAGATGTGGCACATGTATACAATGGAATATTACTCGGCCATAAAAAGAAACAAAATTATTTGTAGTGAGATGGATGGACCTAGAGTCTGTCATACAGAGTGAAGTAAGTCAGAAAGAGAAAAACAAATACTGCATGCTAACACATATATATCGAATATTTTTAAAAAATGGTTCTGAAGAACCTAGGGGCAGGACAGGAATAAAGACGCAGACGTAGAGGATGGACTTGAGGACATGTGGAGGGGGAAGGGTAAGCTGGGACGGTGTGAAAGAGTAGTACTGACATATATACACTACCAAATGTAAAATAGATAGCTAGTGGGAAGCAGCTGCATAGCACAGGGAGATCAGCTAGGTGCTTTGTGACCACCTAGAGGGGTGGGATGTACCTTGATTGTAGACATGGTTTCTCAGGTGTACATATCTGTGAAAATTCATAGAATTGTATACTTTAAATGGGTGCAGTTTCTTGTATGTAAATTATACCTCAATAAAGTTGAAAAATGTTTTAAAAATCAATAGCCTTTACTAGCTACACACTGGGGGACAACATCTGTGATGCACAAACCTAACAAAGGACTTGGATTCTGAATATATATGTACATACACAGACATTCAGAATATAAGTTCTGAGTGTGTGCATGTATATTCAATATATGGATCAGTAAGAATAGGATAAACAATTCAACGTAAATTGGCAAAATATTTGAATAGCAACTTCACAGGAGGACATCCAAATGGCCAATAAGCTCATGAAAAAGGGCTCAATATTACTTATCACAAAAATGCAAATTAAAATCCAATGAATAGTCTTCTCACCTCACACTGGTCAGAATGGCCATCATCAAAAAATCTACAAACAGTAAATGCTGAGAGGGTGTGGAGAAAAGGGAACTCTCTTGCACTGTTGGTGGGAATGTAAATGGATACAGTCACTATGGAGAACAGTATGGAGTTTCCTTAAAAAACTAAAAATAGAACTACGCTATGACCCAGCAATCCCACTACTGGGCATATACCCTGAGAAAACCATAACTCAAAAAGACACATGTACCACAATGTTCATTGCAGCACTATTTACGATAGCCAGGACATGGAAGCAACCTAAGCGTCCATCGACAGATGAATGGATAAAGAAGATGTGGCACATGTATACAATGGAATATTACTCGGCCATAAAAAGAAACAAAATTATTTGTAGTGAGATGGATGGACCTAGAGTCTGTCATACAGAGTGAAGTAAGTCAGAAAGAGAAAAACAAATACTGCATGCTAACACATATATATCGAATATTTTTAAAAAATGGTTCTGAAGAACCTAGGGGCAGGACAGGAATAAAGACGCAGACGTAGAGGATGGACTTGAGGACATGTGGAGGGGGAAGGGTAAGCTGGGACGGTGTGAAAGAGTAGTACTGACATATATACACTACCAAATGTAAAATAGATAGCTAGTGGGAAGCAGCTGCATAGCACAGGGAGATCAGCTAGGTGCTTTGTGACCACCTAGAGGGGTGGGATAGGGAGGGTGGGAGGGAGATGCAAGAGGCAGGGGACATGGGGATATATGTTTACATATAACTGATTCACTTTGTTATACAGCAGAAACTAACACAAAATTGTAAAGCAATTATACTCCAATAAAGATGTTAAAAAAAAACACAATGAGTTACCACTACACACCCAACAGAATGGCTAAAATTAAAGAGACTGACAATACCAAGTGTTGGTGAGGGTGTAGAGCAGCTGGAACTCTCATACATTTCTGGTGGGTGTGTAAAATGGCATAGCCACTTTGTAAAATTGTTTGGCACTTTCTCATAAAAACAAGCATGCATCTACCCTATAACCCACCAATTCTATTCCTAGGTATATATCCAAGAGTAATGAGTATTTGTCCACAAATATATAAGAATGTGCATAAGAGCTTTCTTCATCATAGCCAAACAGTGGAAGCAACCCAAATACCATCAGGAAGAGAATGGATAAGGAAACCATGGTATATAAAGGAATAATATTCAGCAATAAAATGAAAAAAAAAAAACTACTTCCACATGCAAGCACATAGATAAATCTCAAAAACACTATGTTGATCAAAAGAAGCCAGACAAGTTGAAAAAAAAAAAAAAAAGGAATCCGAGAATCTGGACCAAAAAAGAGTATATATGGTTCCATATGTGAAATTTGTGGAATGCAAAAACAGACAAATCTATAGCAATGTTTTGTCAACCTTCTGTATCCTTTTGTTTTAGGTGTGTCTCTTGTAAACAGCTATAGTTTTTTTTTAATCGAGTCTGACAATCTTTGCATTTTAACTAAAATAGTCCACTTATTTTTTAAGTAACAACTTTGAGATATAATTAGTCCACTTATTAATGTTATAACTAGAGATATTTGAGTTTCAGTCTACGACCTTAAGTGATTTCAATTGCTTCACCTCTTCTTTTTTTTCTCATTTCTCCTTCTTTTGGATTGAATTTTAAAAATTTGTTCCCACATTTTTACTATAAGAATGTTCAAACAGGGCTTCCCTGGTGGCACAGTGGTTGAGAGTCCGCCTGCCGATGCAAGGGACAGGGGTTCGTGACCCGGTCCGGGAGGATCCCACATGCCGCGGAGCGGCTGGGCCCGTGGGCCATGGCCGCTGAGCCTGCGTGTCCAGAGCCTGTGCTCCGCAACGGGAGAGGCCACAGCAGTGAGAGGCCCGCGTACTGTAAAAAAAAAAAATTGTGCTAACTGGTGTCTTTCCAAATTTTTGGATACCAATATGAAAATTAATTTTTATATAAATACGACCATTTAAGTTTTTAAAAACAATATGATGCATAAAACAATAATATTGCTTGTGGGATTTAAAATATATATGATTAAACTGTATGACCACAACAGCACAAAACTCAGGAGAGATAACCTGGTTAAAGCGTGCTAAGTTTCTTGTAATGTCCAGGAAGAGAGTGAAGGAATCAATTAATACTATCCATTGACTTTTCCTATTTTGATTTTTTTCAGTGATAATTGTTTCTTGGTAGTTGTTAACATAAGTAACACCAGTGGCTGCTAAGTGAAGTGGATGATGCAGGGCGATGCTGAAGCCCGGACTGTGTCCTTCTTTTGGCAGTGCCTGGGAAAGATGGGGAGGGACTGGGGGAGGGAAACAGCCTGGGCTGCCCAGGGAGGCTCTGGGGGCATCTAATGTTGAGCACCCAGACCTCAGAGGGCTGAGCTGGGCTCCTGAACTACTCTGGGATGGGAAGGACTGGGGATGGCAGAAGTGACCTTCCCATAGTGAACCTACCATCTCCACCCACTCAGGCATGAGCTTAAAAAAGAGAAAAGAGATTTGAAATCAGGCCTCCATCAGCTCCCAGGATTTGCAGGCTCCTCTACCTGTACCCCAGCTGCCCGGTCTGTTCTGGTTCCAGAGGTTTAAGCCAGCTGAACGCCCACGCCTCCAATCTCCAAAGAAGCACAACAGAATGAGTTTGAGTGGAAAATCCACTTTAATAATCTAGCTTCAGCTCAGCTGAGAACTTCCCGTCTCAAGTGCAAGAGAAGTCTTTCCAAGAGGCCTCAATCCACTAGGAGGTTACGGCTCAGAGAAGGGAAAAGCTCAAAGAAGCCCTAAAATAGAAGGTAACATGGAATTTGAGATTAGTGGAGACCAGATGGGGGTGCCCCACTGCTCACCGCCCACCAACATGGCCCCAGCTAGAGAGGAAGGCATAGCTGCCTCATGCACACTTGACAACTGCCCCAGGCTTCCCATCCCTGATCCCCTCTCTGACATTTCATTATCCTCTGGGGGCTGATCAGGGCCCCTGTGCCTTGAGAAGAATGGGGACCCTTCTTTTCCTACATGGTAGCACCAAGACAACCAGCCCCATGACGTAGGCCAGCCACTCAGTGACGGTGATGTTGCCCCAGCAACCAATCCAGGCACTAGATGGGGAAGGAGCCCAGTTGCTACGGTGACGGGTGGGGTGGGAGTCACCTTGAAGAGAGTGAGGGTCTGGAGTACTCCTGTGGTACAGGCTGTCTCCCGGATGGAGTGCATGGCCAGTTGGGGGCTGCCTAAATCCAGCACCCGCAGCCCCAGTCGAGAAGCTAAGATAGGTCCAATGGTGGTTCCGCAGGGAGAGTCATTCCGGACCATGAGATCCTGGGGAGAGGAGGAGAGGTTCGTGAGCAACATGAGGTGTGTGTTTATTAAGGCCCAGGAGGAAGTCGCCTTAGAACTGCAGGGCTGCAAGGGGTCTGGTACATCGTCCACTTCGACCACCTCGGAGGGTGAATGTGACCAGCACAAAATCACAAAGCCAACGCTAAACGGCAGGCCCAAAGGACAGTAGATTCTGAATTGGTCCCATTCTCTGCATCTGCATTACCACCACCCTAGTCCAGCTACCATCCCATTGCCTCCCATGTAATCCATTCCCCACATGGTGGGCAGAGGGATTTAAAAAATATGTGTATCCTGTATGTCACCTTGTTCCTTCACGTGCACCCCTCCCTACCCACACACAAAGAAAAATCACTCAATAATCTTAGTGGTTTTAAAAATATGGCTATTGGCATTTTAAAACTATTTTATTTGTATTCTGGTAAAAAAGTAAATAAGAAAATCATAATATGACGTTAGACGTCAAGATTTTCCACATAAGGGAAAAGAGAATCACAAAACCAAATAGAGTAATAACTATTCTTTCTTAAAAAACGAGAATCACGGTATTAACTCACGTTTTTTAAAATACATATATTTTTTCCTAGCCATGTCCATAGAAATGGCTCCAAAGCATTTCCCCGCCCCCAATAACAATGAACACTCATGGTGCCAGACTTCGGTCTCTAGCATCAGTGTCCATCAAAAGCTACCGAGTCTGGGGAGAGAAATGAACAAGATGAGCCTGCGATTTCCTACTGTGCCAGAAAGCAAGACAACTTCCCAGAGTCATGACAAAGGCCACAGGAGTTATGTTGAAAGGGCTCCCACTGGTCAAAGTCATGACAATTGGAGCATGAAATAACAGGATTACAGTAGACCAGGTTCACACTGAACCCACGAGACTGAACCACTGAAAATCTATGATTCTACATAATGATCATCAAAAAAGGAAAAGAAAAGAAAAAATCCTCGTGTTTGCCAGCATTTGAGGCAGGCATTAAAACACCTCACCTTGAAAAGTGGTTATTTAAGGGAAAGAATAACATTTGTCCTGTCTTTCCAGGAGGAACCATACTTCACCATAACCAAATGGCCCTCCTGATGGGGGAAAGTTCTACTTCACAGAAGAATGACAGCTAATAAATGTAAAAGGAATAAAAGAATGGGGGGGGGAATTTTTCAGTAAACTCTAATGAAATTATGGATTTAGGCAAATATTATCAATTGGTGTTAAAACCAGACACCTTTCTGGTTGATGGGGAACTCATCACTTGCACAGGTTTACTATCCAATCAAAAGAGGAAAACCTCCAGATGGTGGAGGGATTTTGAGGGCACCCCCCCCAAATCCGGTGATCAATCTTATTATCGCTAAGGGTGAATCACCCAGATAATATGTGGATGACACAACAGGAAGAACACACCAGTCACAATGTCTTCTGGACAAAAATGTTTAACTTGAATCCACCGACCCTTTAGATATGAATTCTAGATTATAGGAGATACAGGGGCTAGAGGCACAAGCTCAATGACGCCAAGAGGAAGCAAATCCAGGAAGGAAATTATAAGGGATGACCAGCCTGGTTTCTTCAACAAGTCAATGTTACTTAAAGAAAAAGAGAAAAAGAAAAAGGAGGCAGTGCAGCTGTGCTAGATTAGCAACCAGATATAACTTGTGGTCCTGAACTGGAAACTAAAGTGGGACAAACAACTGTAAAGAAAGTTTTGGGGAAAACTGGGGAGAATTGAAAATGATCTGTACATTAAATGAGATATATATTTACTGAAACAAAAATTCACTGAAATGGAAAGGTGGAGAATACTGAGTGAAAAATAAAGCAAAAGATATATATCTAAAATGATTTCATTTTTTAAAAAATGTGTGTTAAGTATATACATAGAAAAAAATCTAGAAGAATATACACAAATCTCTGGGGATTGTTTTATTTTCTCATTTCCATTTATATTTTCTAAAGTATACATGTCCTGCTTCTGCTGTAAGCCATTAAAGAAAAATCCCCTAACATCTTCCTACTGCCTTAGAAGAAAATCCAAATACCCTTCCACAGCCTAGAAGGCCCTGCATGACTGGCCTGGGCAGGCTTCTCCCCCGTCTCCCTGCTGCTCTCACCCTGGCTCCACCACTCTGGCTCTGGCTCCCCCTCGTAGACCAAGCTCACTCCTGCGCCCCCGGGAGCTTCTGCCCTTGTTCCCCCTGGCAGGGATGCTATTCACTTCTAGCTGCCTTGTTCTCAATACTTAGGTCTCAGCTCAAGTGTCACCTCCTCAGAGAGGCCTTCCTGAGAATGGAACGACTCAGCTCTACAAGGGGGGGCGTGGCCCTGTGCAGCAGAGAGAGCCCTAGGCTGGGGATCATTGCAGGGTCCTAGTCCTGACGCACCAGGACCCGCCTGCTATGTTTGTCACTGGACCACCTGAGCCCTAGTCCCTGATACATGTATTATCCTAACATGTGTATTATATATTGCTTATCTCCCTGTCTTGTTCTCTTCAACTAGATGTGCCATTGACGATGAGTTCCAGGTTTCTTCTCTAATGGAAGCCGCCAGGGTGTGTAAGAGAGACACAGAGGAGCTGGGGGTGCTGGGTAGGGAAGAGGCAGGACTAACCCACTATGTGGCATGAGCACACTGTACCTTGAATTCCATTCTACAGGTGTGAAAACTGGAAATCAAGGCGTATTAGGAGATGAGCCCAAGGTCACAGACCAGCACCATGGCAGAACCAGCACTGATCCCAGCTCTGCCTATATCCAAACCCCAATGCTCCTCACTCTACTGGGACACCCCCCCACACACTAAAGACTATCTACAAGGCTTCCCTCATTGGGGAGACATCTGCTTGTGCCCCCCCCCACTCCCTCCATCACCTCTTCCCAGGTAGGGCCCACCCTCACCTGCAGGGGCACCCCGACACTGCTGGCCACCTCTCGGATCAGGGCCTCTGAAACCGCATTTGAGGCGTAGCGTTGCTTGCTGTTCACCTTGATCACAGGGCCCTGGGGAGAGCAAAACCAGGGTCAAGAGTGAGGCAGAGATGGGTGAGAGGCCCAGAGGGAACAAGATTAGGGCCCGGAACCAGCCAGGCCTCCAAGTCCCCAAGGAGAAGCAGGAGCCCCTCACCTTGTGGAATAAGGGCCGGTGGTTCTCCTCATGCTTGTCCCTGTAAGAGACAGAGAAGGGACGGGGATGGCAAACAGGAGCTGGGCCTGTCAACACCCACCACTCTCCCATAGCAGACATCACTAATGGATCACAGCATTCTTTCCCACCCAGCCCGGCAGGACCTGAGAATCACGCTAAACACAGTGCTCCAGGCAGCCTCCAGCTACAGATGGAGATAGATTTGCAGATAGAACCTATTTGGACTGGTGAGGCACCCATGACTTTGACCCAGCTGAGCCTTGGAGCAGTCAGAATGAAGTCCCCTCTGAACCTCCTGGCAGAACGAGGAGGAAGGGGAAGGGGAGAGGCCCAGGCCCAGGGCTGAGCCTGAAGGCAGGTCACGCTCGGGTCTCCGGCTGTGTGAGGACTGCGTGCCTGGCACGGGAGACTCACAGGTAGTTGGGGTGCACAGCGTGGGCCATGTCTGCGCTGATCATGTAGGACTTGGGGATGGCTTCCTCAAAGGCTGTCAGGTGCTGGGGCGAGGCCGAGATCCGCCGCAGCACCAGCTCCGTCAGCAGTGACTGTGCACCCTGTGCGCTCTCCGACCCCACCTGGCGATAGCAGAGGCCTGGCTCTAGGGGTCTGGGCTCGGGGGCTGGAGCTGGAGGCCAGGCAGAGGGGCCCACTACCCAGACTGGCCCAGGACCCCGCTGAATCAGTGGGTGGGGAATGTGGGCTGTTAGCAGCACCTTCCCAACCCTGTGCCACCAAAAAGCTGATGGTGAGCTGAGGCCAAACTGATCCTTGGCCATCTCCGGGGCAGAAACAGCACTTTCCAGTCCACTTCCCTTCTTGGTTCCCTTCCTTCTGCCCTGACCCTCACATCTGGGGCTTAGCACAGGTGCCCCACCTAACTGGTCAATCTTCTTTCATGCATGTGACAGAGGCTGCTAACTGTCCATGACCCCTTCTATAACAGAACACCCGAGCTGTAGCTGAGCATCGGACCACCCAGCTAGAGATGACATTCCCAGCTTCCCTTGCAGCTAAACATGGCTATGCCAAGTTCCAGGGAAAGCAGGCAGTGATGAATGCCACCTGTGGGTCATGCCCTTAAAAGGACGGGTGGACACTGTCCCTTTGCCCTTTTCTTCCTTCCTAACTCAGTACAGACACGGTAGCAGAAGCTGGACAGCCGCCCTGGACCCTGAGATGGACACCATGTGTTTGGGGTGGCAGAGACCTGTCCTGAACTGCTAACTCTGACCTGTGTGGTTACCTGGAGAGAACTGGGCGGCTGTGTGGGCTCTTCCATGGCGTCTAAGCCTGCACCCTAACCCAAGCACACAAGGAGAGGACCCAGTCTGGGCTAAGTCCTGGGGCCACCAGGGTGAAAGGGCAGAGTCCCTGTCCTTGAGTAGCTCACCATATGGCACACAGAGAGACGTGAGAGGTGTGGTCACGCTAAGAGCAGATACGTGCTGATCCAGAGGGGACACCGAGCACTGAGGAAGCACAGGCAGCATCCCACCTGTCTTCGCAGCCTCCAGTGTAGCCCTGGCTCGCCGCGGCTGCTGGACACGGCTGGCTACAGAAGACTCCCCAGAGGAGAGACCAGACCCCTTCACGTACCTCTTCGTTGTCGTACAGCGCAATCATGCGCACGTGAGGATCCGCGGCCAGGGAGGCAGGGGCTGCGCAGGAATCGATCAAGGCCTGGTTTGGGAAGAGAACCAGAGAATCATCCTCCCCGCTCCTCCTTCCATAACTCAGCCCACCGGCACCTCGGGGGTTCACACTCGCCTGCCGGCTTCCCACCGTCATGGCTGGAGTGAAGCAGGCTCAGCCTGTCACTGGCCTGCATCTCGCAGGGCGCTGCGTGGTGAGAAGACATGCAGGGCCCTTTACGATGGGATGGAGAAACCCCTCTCTGAGTGTTCTCCCCCACACAAAGGCAGGAGGATGTGTAAGACGGAGGGGAAGGGCTGAGAATCCTGGCAAGTCAGAAGGACCACACAGATCGCGTAAACTAATGGGCCTCAGTGAAGAGACTGAGGTCCAAAGAGGAGACTGTGACTCCATGAAGGTGACACGACTGGCTGGCTGGCTGGCTGCACAAGTGGACATGGGTCCCACGTCTGGCTCTGGTCTCAATTACAGCCCAAAGTGTGTCTCCAGGAACAGGATGGGGCACAAAGGAGAGTGAGTATGAAAAGGACAGAGGGAGGAACAGGGATGAGACGTGAGAAAGAGAGGGCAGTAACCAGGGTAGAAAGATGGTAGGGAATATCAAGGTGACCAGGAGGAAGAGAGACCACACCACTGAGATCGAAAGGCTCAAAGACGGCTGGATGGGCTTAAGCCAGGGCTTGGCGGGGAAGGCGAGCAGGGAGCAGAGATAGAAGGATGATATTGCCATATGGGATTCGAGAGCCTTTCCTATGAAGCAAAGATTAGCTTAAAGGAGAAGCAACAGGAGTAGGGTTAGGACAAGACACTGTGGTGCCTTCCCCTACCTCAGCCCCTGGCCCCAGGCCAGTGCAAGGATGGGGCCAAGAGGAGCGATGCTGACACTGCAGCGTTTAGGCCCCTCCCCATGGTCCACCCCGCACCAGAGGCCTTCCTACGACCCATAGGGCTCAAGGCGGTCCCCCCGCCCCAGTGCTCCTGGGGGTGCCCCGGCTCCTCACCTGCAGGGCACAGAAGCAGCTGTGCAGATTATCCAGCCGAGGGGCAAAGATGAACTCCTCATAGGCACCACCCAGGACCTAGAAAGACAGGACAGTCATCCTGACCTTCATCCCCTCCGCCGGACTCACCCTCTTCTCCCAGCCTCAAAGGGCCTGTGCTCGAGCAAGTCTCCTTGGTTCCTTGTGCAACCTCTCCCAGCCCCTGGCCTAGAGCAAGCATTAGGAGCCCGCTGTGCAGAGCTGAGCAGAGAATGGAGAAGCGCCGGGCTGGAGCTGAGGGATGGGAGGGTGGAGGCCCATAGTTCATGACCAGTTCCTGTGGGACAGGAAAAGGGAGGGACTGAACAAGAAAAGAAGAAGGAAAACCAAGGAAATAAACAGAGGAGACCAGATGAGAAACAGAAGCAGCGCATGTTCCAACAAGGCCGAGCGTCCAAAGACATAGCAATCTCCTACTGTCGGCAACTGAGAGAGACACAAGGACCGGCTCCAGGAAGAGGAGGGCCACATCCAGGCCTCTTGTCCTCAGAGGTCTGGAACCAGCACAGGTCAAAGTGGACAGGGACCCCTGTAGCAGAAACTCCTGGGGAATCTGTGGAAAGCTGATGCCCAAACCTCACTCTACACAGTCAAGTAGGTAAGTCTGAAGTGGGAAACCTGCCCTTTTTGAGACCCACTGCCCTGGAATCAGAGCGGGGTGGTGTCTACTGGGAAAACAGGGGTGAGAGTAATTGGGGGACTGGCAGAGGTGACGAGCGCTTGAGGGGACATGCTGGGATCCCAGAGGTCCCCACCCACGAGTTCCTGCAGCTGCTCCTCACCGCAGGCTGAGTGTCCGCAAGACACAGCTCCATCTCCAAGATGTCCTCGGAGCTCAGCCCCAGATGGGCACAGAGGAGGGACATGAGCACTGAGTGGTGCCGGTCATCCTGCAGGGCAGAAGGATGCTGGGAGGAGGGTCCGCTCCCCGCTCTCTCCCCTTCTCAGAGGGCCAGTCTCTTCCCCCCTGCTCACCCCTTCCCATGGGCAGGAGGCTCTTACTACAGCATTGAGAGGGCCTGGCTCAGGAGTCCCCTTCTCCAGCTCCTCCTGGACGGCTGTAGCAAGAATGGGAACCCTGTGGGGAGACACGGAGGGGGTGTGTGGGGGGAGGACCGGAGGACACAGCAGGGCGGGACACCCTGATGGGGAACTGCCCTGGTCCTTCAATTCCCAGCTCTCTCCCCACATGGCAGGGCTGTGAGGGCCCTTGGACATCAGCTGGGTCCCAAGAGTAGAGCCTGACAGTGGCCACCGTTAGGTAGTGGTCTCCCAGGTCCCAGCGGGGCCCCTTCCATCACCTGGTGCCACACCCTACCCCTCCCAGTCACCACAGCCTCCACTCCAGTCTCACAAGTGCATCTCCACGTTGGGCCCAAAGTTCTCATTGACATTTCGCTGCAGATGGATGGCCAGGTGCGGGATGCGAAGAATGGGCTGGTCCACGTGCACCAGCCGCTGCTCCAGCCGGCCTGAGGTAGGGCACTGTGGCCAAACAGGTGGGTCAGCCCAGGGTGCCCTCCCCCAACTGTGGCTGGTTAAATCCCCCACTTCACCCAGACTAACCAAGGTGGTCCTCTGACCTGGACTGCCCCTACCCCCCTTTCCCGGGGTGCTCTCCACAGGTTCCCCGAAGGAAAGTGACAGTTAATCTTCAGGCAGCTGAAGCTGAGAGCCTCCCAGATCCAACCCCAGTTCCCACCTTGACAATGACACGTCCAGCCAAGGTCAGGTCACGGTCAAACCAGGTGCTCCAGATTCCACCACCATAGGTCTCCACACCAACCTGCTGGAAGCCCACCTGGCTGCGGCGAGACCGCCGTTTCACCTGGGTGGGACGATGGGGAATAAGAATTCAGCGAAGGCCACCCGACACGATTTGGAGATGAGACAGACAACTGACAAGCTAAGTGACAGAGAAGGGCGCCAAGTGTGGAGGAAGGGGGTGACAAGTCTTCCTCCCTGCTCACCCCCTGATGCCTCCCCTCCCCAGCACAGCCCCAGTTCCTTACCCGGAGGCAGGGGCTGTCCGTGTGGGCCCCAATGAGGCTGAAACCGTTGCCAGGAACATACTGGCCACCCACAGCAAATGCGATGATGGTAGAGGAGTTCCTGGTCAGGAAGTACTGGGGTGGCGGTTTTGAGTTGGATTAGCCAGCCAGCTGGCGCAGGACTTCGAGCCCCAGCCTAGGTTCCTGCTTCTCCCACCCCACCCTGGTACCTTGCTCTCGGGCTTGATATCCCAGCTCTCCGCCTCCTTGAGTTCATGGAAGCCAGCCTGGAGGAGGCGGTTGCGGCACTCGGCCACAGCTGTAGGGAAAGAACCCTCTCACAGCGATGGAAGCCGGTAGGAGGCACACCGGCCCCCACCTGCCTCGGCTGCCCTGGTCACTCACCGTGGAAAGGAGAGGGGCTCCGGTTCACGAACTTGATAAGTTCCCGGGCCGCTGCTTGCACCGCCTCCTTGCGGGCCCTACCGCTCATGGCCACCTAGCGGAGGGGGCGCTCAGATTCCTACGAGGTCTAGGACCTCTGATCTATCTAAGCTTCGGGAACTCTCCCAGCCAATCCCCACGAAGTGACCGCTCCAAGGCTCAGACCTCTGCTTCCGCCCCTTTCCTCACCGAGGGACTCAGATGCCGGGCCTCCAGCCAACCAACCAACCAACCCCCAAAGTACCACAACCCGCGCTGCGCTCCCCGCCCAGCTCGTCCCAGACGGCGCGCCCCCGAATCCGAGCTTCAGCCCAGCCCCCCCAAGTCCCGCCCCAAGGGCCCGACCAGCTGGAAACCCCGGTCAGTTCCCAAACTCCGAGCTCGCAATCGGGCCCCTAACTCTGGGCCGGCCTGTACCAAGCGCGCGATCCCATTCCGGAACCAAAGCCCTGTTCTCTAGGGAACACCCTACCTCGGTGTCTCGCAGGCCACCCTTTAACAACCCCAGGAAGGTAAGGTCACCCGGGGCCGGACTTTCGGTTTCGTTTAGGGTCGGGCGGAACCCCCACGTCAGCAAGCGCGCTTCCGAGCTTGGGCCCGAGCGTGCGCCTGGCCGGGTCTGCGATCGAAGTTCGTGCGGGGCGAGCGGTGGCCACCTACCTGCATGGCCTTGGGC
>NW_020175039.1:5035170-5080720 GCF_003031525.2 Neophocaena asiaeorientalis asiaeorientalis | reverse complement strand
GCCCTCTCCACGGTGGTAGCGGGCGCCCTCTGCCGACCGGGAGGTGCTAGGACAGCCGGGAACCGCCAGCCCCCGCCCCTCCCCCGGGTCAGGGAGTCCAGGTAAAAACGTCCCTGCTAGCTCACCTGGGCCGAAGGGTGCTGTACAAAGTGCTCTCTCTCTCCACAGGCACCCTGGTGATAATAAAAGCAACGTGGCTAATGTTCATGGAGGGTTCACAATAAGCTTTATGATAAAGCTTAATGTGCTAGCTTGTTTAATCTTCACCACTGCCCTATCAACTTTATATCTTTACTGTCCCCATTTTATACGTGACCAAACCGAAATACAGAGACGAGTAACCTGTCCAAGGTGGTAAGTGGCAGAGGTGGGGTTTGGACTCAATTAATTTGATTCCCGGGGCCTGGAATAACCCACTTTCAGACCTTCACTGGGCTTTTTTCTTGGTAAACGTAACGTTACATGGGAGGTCCCTAAGCAACAGAGAAATTAATGACTTATCCAAGATCACATAGCTGTTTGGATACATCTGGAATTTGACTCTGACATCTGTACTCTTTGCCCTTCTTAAAACGACAGAAAAAGACAAACTCCATATGTTCTTGGAGGCAATCCCCATATTCCTGTGTCAAGAGTGGTAAGTAGCAATTTAAAAAACCCAGGCAGGGACTTCCCTGGTGGCACAGTGGTTAAGAATCCACCTGCCAAAAAAAAAAAAAGAATCCACCTGCCAGTACAGGGGACATGGGGTTGAGCCCTGGTCCGGGAAGATCCCACATGCTGCAGAGCAACAAACCCCCGTGCCCAACTACTGAGCCTGCGTGCTACAACTACTGAAGCCCACACGCAGCAATGAAGGCCCCACACAGCCAAAAATAAATTAATGAATAAATAAATTTAAAGTAAATAAATAAAACCCCAGACACACACCAGTCAGAAAGGCCATCATCAAAAGATCTACAAACAATAAATGCTGGAGAGGGTGTGGAGAAAAGGGAACCCTCTTGCACTGTTGGTGGGAATGTAAACTGGTACAGCCACTATGGAAAACAGCATGGAGATTCCTTAAAAAAAACTAAAAATGGAGCTACCATATGATCCAGCAATCCCACTCCTGGGCATATATCCGGAGAAAACCATAATGCAAAAAGATACATGCACCCCAGTGTTCATCGCAGCACTATTTACTGTAGCCAGGACATGGAAGCAACCTAAATGTCCATCGATGGAGGAATGGATAAAGAAGATGTGGTATGGGCTTCCCTGGTGGCGCAGTGGTTGAGAGTCCGCCTGCCGATGCAGGGGATGCGGGTTCGTGCCCCGGTCCGGGAAGATCCCATATGCCGCAGAGCGGCTGGACCCGTGAGCCATGGCCGCTGAGCCTGCGCATCAGGAGCCTGCGCTCCACAACAGGAGAGGCCACAACAGTGAGAGGCCCACGTACCGCAAAAAAAAACCCCAACAACAACAACAAAAAAAAAACTTTAACATTCTGATCACGAAAAAGAGTACATGTTCACAGCATTGCAAATCAACTATATTTCAATTTAAAAAAAGTGAAAATAAAACTTAATTCAAATAAAAGTGCATTGTCTGATAGTTAAAAAAAGAGTATATGTTAATGTGAGCAATTCAAATATCAACTAAATGCAAAACTTAGAAAGTGAAACTAAATGTTTGAAAAATGGAACAGCCAGTCTTAATAAAAACAAAACCAGGAATTCCCTGACGGTCTAGTGGTTAGGACTCCGCGCTGTCACTGCCAAGGGGGTAGGTTCAAGCGTGCCAAAACAAAAACAAAACAAACAAAAAACCCCAAAATCCTCTTAAGAGACCAGAAATCTACAGCAGACATTAGTAGGGAAATATAGAAGTGTCCCTGTTCAAATCAGAAGCAAGGTACTGATGAGCTATTATCACTGGTAGTCAGTGTGGACCTGCAGTCAGAGCCAGTGTCACAAAAGAAACAATTATATATAGAAAAGCACAGTCTGTCACTATTTGTAGATTATTTGATTAGCAAGAAAATAAACAGACAAGCTGTTAGAACTGGAAGAAGGGGTGGCCTGATTGGAAAAAATCATCGGCTTTCCTGTACAGTAATCAACCAGAAAATATAATAGTAAAAAGGTCTTATTTACAAGAACAAGAAATACTATTAAATTCCTAGGAATGAGCACATGCATGACCCAATCTCACTGTAACCAGGGAAATGCAAGTTAAAAATGAGATACCATTTTTGATTTGTCAGATTAGCAAAAATGAAAAAGATTGGTAATATCAAATGTCAGAGAAGGCTTGGAGTAATGGAGTATGCTTTTCTACCCAATTTCTGTGGTGTGAACATTACCCGTGGCTGATTCTAAGCTACCAACGTGAACTGAATGTGGAGTTGGGAAGGAATGTGGAAAAGTACACCATTGTGTAGATTTCCACCAAACAGATGTAATAGACACAAATAACCTTAGGAACATAGATTTATAGTAAAATAATTAGGAAAGTGATGATTTTTGAGTATTTACTATCTCTGTTTGTAATATAATTTATTTAATTGTAAGTTTAAATAATTTCATTTTTAATGATTGCTGTGTTTCACAATAGGACCACAAAATTCCTGGAAATTTGACAATCAGTACTTATGAGCTGGTCCAAGTCGGTTCTACCACACAACTTCACCCATACTCTACACCTTTGTTCCTCAAGTTGTGATTCGTTGACCTGGGAATTTTTCAGAGATTCAGAATCTCAAGGTTTACTCCAGACCTACCGAATCAGAATCTGCCTGTTAACAAGATCCCTAGACGATCTGAATTCACATTAAAGTTTGAGACACAGTGTTTCAGAGTACCGTATGGCAGTAAAAAACAATGTGAGGTCGATCTTTATGTATTATCATAGGAAAAAGGGCCAAATTTATTGAGTGAAAAAGAAAGTAATTTCCAGAATAATATTTATAGGACAAGAGTATTTTGGTAAAACTCTCACAGTGAGCTAAATTCCTAGATTTTATATAAATATGTATGTAAATTCATGGAAACGGGTTTGGAAGGAGAGTGGTCATCTCTGGATAAGGAAATGGTATTGGGTATGAAGTGAAGAGTCAAGGGGGGACCTCGGCTATCCAAAAAAAAGTCTCTGAGAATCATTCTTGCCCTCAGCTTCCAGAGAAAACCTTCCCTACCAGCCCTTAGTTGGTGTTTACAATGCTACCATTATTCATTTATCTTCTTGGTTTAACAACTATTAAAGTGCAAATGCCTGTGAGTTAACATAGCAGTAGGTTACCCATTTCAGTGTGAGTTGATTGGATATGTGGGTCCTTTCTGATCCATCAGTTTATGAGAGAAGGTTCCTAAGCAGTAATTTGTCACATAATGCATTTGGGATACAGAAGACCAAAGCAAAGCTGTAAGGAAGAGAAGGCATGTGGAGTGTGTGTGGGGTGTGTGTGTGTATGTGTGTGTGTGTCCTGCCCTGTCTGCTAAAATGGATGCAGTGAGGAGCTGAATCAGATGATCTTGATTTCCTGATGCCAAGATAGCCCTGGGTATCTCATTGCTGGTAGATATCTTGG
Organism: Neophocaena asiaeorientalis asiaeorientalis; assembly: GCF_003031525.2. Lineage (NCBI taxonomy): Eukaryota > Metazoa > Chordata > Mammalia > Artiodactyla > Phocoenidae > Neophocaena > Neophocaena asiaeorientalis. The sequence goes on along the minus strand of NW_020175039.1, from coordinate 5,077,146 downwards.
TTGTTTCAATAAGTAAATAATTTGCTTCTGGGTAGAATGATAGGGTCTTGCATAACACGGTACAATTTGTTCTCTTACGTTGTTGTTGGAAGGGCACTTTAGTTTCCAACACGTGTCTTCTGCTCACGTCCTATTTTCCAAGTAAGACTCAGCTGAGTAAGAACTGCAAATCCCAGGATGCCTTGAGATGAGTAGCTCAGGCAATATTATAATTTTCAACCAATCATGTTCTAGGAGGGAGGTTTGAAAAGCATTTTATATAGTTACAAAGAATGAAGTGCCTCTACAGGTACAACTTCCAAGCTATATTACTAAGTGAGAAAACAAGGTGGTGCAGAATAGCTGTTATGGTATACTGTCATTTGTGAGTATAAATACACAGATACACACACATATTCTTATGTGTTTAATGTATGTCAGGAGCCACAAAAAAATGGTAACTGACTCTGGAAAGAAGAACTGGGGTAGCTGAGGGCTGGGGAGGTGGGTAGAAGAAACACTTCCTTTATCCTATAAAAAGGGTTCCTATGAATCCTTTTGCACTTTTTAAATTTTTTTCCTATGTGTGTACATAGAAAAACTTAAAAAAACTAAATAAGTAAAAACTAACTAAAAAGTTTTGAAAACTAAAACTTTAAAAAACGGAACTAAAAAGTAACAGGTGGAAAGATGATCTTTAAGTACTTTCTGTGACCATAATTTTTGTTTTCTTCTGTACCCTGAGTTGGTAAGCATTTGTTGGTTAGCATTTAACCCTAAAGCCTTCAGTTTAAAAATACCTACTCAGGGGGTTCCCAGGAACTGAGATCCCATAAGCGTGCGGCATGGCCAAAAATAAAAAATAAAAAACCCCACTTAAAGCTGTATTATCATTATCGGGACTTCCCTGGTAGTCCAGTGGTTAAGACTCCGTGCTCCCAATGCAGGGGGCCTGGGTTTGATCCCTGGTCAGGGAACTAGATCCCACATGCCACAACTAAGATCCAGCGCAGACAAAGAAATTTTTTTAAAAAGTTACATTGTTTATTTTAAAAAATCCATATTATCCTCTGATATAGAAATTGTGTCGTTTGTGTTGGATGGAATGTTTCTTTTGATATTGATATTTTAAACAAAAAGTAAACTGCGAACGAGGTAGGGAAACCCTCAGAAAAGGGTACCCAACTCTATTAATTCCTCACCTACACAAGAACTGCAAAGTATTGATCCTACCTCTTCCCCGTTCCTCACTCTTCTCGTCTCCACTCCCCTCTGACCCATCATAACTCATGTGTTCCGTCTGTAATCACTCGTTTGCACACACGTCCGTGTTCCTTGCTTGCTCTAGGTCTGCTTACTTGTCTGGCGAAAACCCAAACGCTGACAGCAACCAGTTCCCCATGTCTCATGTCTGCACCTGGCCCATAGTAGATATACAATGAATATTTATTGAATGGATGAAATTTCTTAAAGTGATTGTTATTTGTGAGAAACGGCCCTCGTAGAATACTCCCCAGCAATAAAAAGGAACAAACTATTGATAACCGCAGCAACTTGGATGGATCTCATAGGCATTATGCTAAGTGAAGAAAATGACAAAATTATAGACATGGAGATCAGAGGAGTGGTTGCCAAAGGCCAGGGAAGGTGGGGGAAGGGATGGGTGTGACTCTAAAAGAGCGGCGCAGGGAACATCTTTATAGTGGTGGAATGGTTCTGTATTTTGATTTTTTTAAAAACTCTTTTTAGATCAGACTATATTTTACAAATATTTATTTATTTATTTGGTTGCACTGGGTCTCAGTTGAGGCAGGCGGGCTCCTTAGTTGTGGCATGTGAACTCTTAGTTGCGGCACGCACACGGGATCTAGTTCCCTGAGCAGGGATCGAACCCAGGCCCTGTGCATTGGGAGTGCGGAATCTTAACCACTGCGCCACCAGGGAAGTTCCTGTATCTTGATTATAATAGTGGTTGGGTGACTACACATGTGATAAAGTTAGGGATGCCTGTTAAAATACAGGACACCCAGGTAAGTTTGAATTTCAGATAAACAAAGGATAATTTCTTAATATAAGTGTGTCCCAAATATTGCATGGGATATACTTACACTAAAAATAAAATTTAACTGAGTGTTCTTTATTTTATTTTTATTTATTTATTTATTTTTGCGGTACGTGGGCCTCTCACTGTTGTGGCCTCTCCCGTTGTGGAGCACAGGCTCCGGACGCGCAGGCTCAGTGGCCATGGCTCACGGGCCTAGCCGCTCCATGGCATGTGGGATCTTCCCAGACCGGGACACAAACCCGCGTCCCCTGCATCAGCAGGCAGACTCTCAACCACTGCGCCACCAGGGAAGCCCCGTCCTTTATTTTTATTTGCTAAGTCTGACAATCCTGGGTAACATGGCATAGAACTGTTCACACACATTTCACCAATGTCACTGGCCTGGTTGTGATACTGTACTGTAGTTGTGTAAGATGTAACCATTGGGGGAAACCAGGTGAAGGGTACACAGGACCTCTCTGTACTATTTTTGCAACCTCCTGTGAATGTATAATTATTTCAAGATAAAAAGTTTTTTTTTTTTTTAAAGGCCCTCAAAAGAAAACCAACTGTTCCTGTGATAAAAACAAAGAGATATAGGGAAGTGCTGGTTATTAACCTTGGGAGTTTTATGCAGCATTGTAAAACCAGCATGTCACATAGGTCTTAAGATGTTTCCCTCTCAAATGTCAATGACCTTGTGTAGTTATTGACAGTATAACAAAGTGGTTAAGCACGCGGGCTCAGGAGCAGACACCCCTGGGTTTAAGTTCTGGCTCCTTCATTGACTGGCCATTTGCAGTGCTGTGATGGAGCCAGCTCACACTCTCACCCCTTCCAACTCCACATTCAGTGACTTCAGGCTGGTGGCTTGAGACCGGCCTGGGAGTATTTACACCATCGCAATTGGCGCATCCTACAAATCAGGGCTTTGTTCTTTTCCTCCACAGAGCTGACTGTTAAACATTTACCATCATAACACAGACATTGAGCCTCAGTTTCCTCATCTGTAAAATGGGGGAAGATAACAGTAATAACCTTATAATGCTAGGAGGGTTAAATGACATAATGCATGTGAAGTGCTTATCATTGTTTGTCAAATAATAAATGATCAGTAAATGTTAGCTATGATTACACACTACTATATAGAAAATAGGTAAACAACAAGGACCTACTGTATAGCACAGGGAACTATATTCAATATCTTGTAATAACCTATAATGGAAAAGAATCTGAGAAAGAATATATATATATATATATATATATATATATATCTGAATCACTTTGCTGTACACCTGAAACTAACACAACATAGTAAATTAACTATACTTCAATTAAAAAAAAAAAGGTTAAGAAAAAGTTAGCTATTATCATCTCTCAATCTTATCTCTCATATTAAACTGTGAGCAACTTGAGGGCAGGTTTAGGCCTTACTTTGATACCTTTAGTGATTGGCACAGGGCCCGAAACACAGTGAGTGCTAAACATATGTTTAGGAAATCAATGAATAAACCACAAATAGTAGTGACTTGAGGGGCTACACCTCCAGAAAATGCACATTTCATCAGAGGTGTTTTAGGGCACACTCCTTGATCTTTAATCTTGGAGGTTTCAGGCCCTGTAGCAGGCAGCTGGGGAGTTCTGGGGAGTACTCACACCCACAAGGCTAGTGGCTGCCCTTGCAGGCGTGGCCCTGACCTCCTAATGTGCCCCTGCAAAGCCGGATCATGCCCCCAGGTGGCAGGGAAAGACCCTCACCTCAACTTCTAGGAGCCAAGATGGGGCATTTCTGTCTCCGAACCTCCCTGACTAGAGGTCATTTAATCCTCGCTGGATTTGTCCTGTTTATTTTGGTGAACAGGGCTGTTTACTTTCAGTTCGTATTTCTAGGGGTGCCTGGTCATTTTTCTTCCCTATTATGTACTCTTTGCAAGCACTTGGGTTTGAGTAAATATGTCTATAAAGATCCAGGGACTGGCTTATTCTTTGTCTGGTATTTTAATGGCCTTTAAACAGTGTCTGCTCAGGTAAGCATTTTATAGATGAATCGAAAAGTTAGAGAATTCTGTTCTCAGTGGCTACTGACTCCTTCCAAGCTGACGGCTGGCCACCAGCAGCCTCTGAATCACAGCTTTTCATTAGTAATAAAGTATCAAAAGCCGACACCCATCTCTGGACAGAGAAACCGACCAACCCTGGTCAGCCAGATATGGGACCTGGGGACTATGGTAGGTATTTCCACTCCAGGGCAGTGTTTAGGATAAGAATACCTAGAGTGCTTTTTAAAGCGCAGATTCACGAGCCCCACACTTGAAAATTCTTCTTCGGAAGATTTGCACGAAGGCCCAAGGAAGGTGCATTTTTAACCATGCTGCGAATAATTCTATCCTTAGACCATTCTGAGAAACACTAATCTAGATTCCCCGAACCACGAGTGCCAACAGGTGGGCTGCCCTTGAGCTCAGTGCCCTGTTGTGGGGTGACACGGAGAGAAGCTTGGGAACTAGACTGGGGCTGTTTGGAGCATTTCCTTTTTTTTTTTTTTTTTGGCCTCGCTTGCAGGACCTTCGTTCCCCAACCTCTCAGCAGTGAGAGTGCGGAGTCCTAACCACCGGATAGCCAGGGAATTCCCTGTTTGGAGTATTTCCATCACCGCTTAGCGCACTGTTCTGCCAAAGTTAACCAAGAGGATGATGTTCTGGTGAGCCACTTACTCAGGGTCTAATTTGTCAGCAACTTGAGGACAGGGACGAAGTCTTATTCATCTTTTTATCCCCCCAGTCCCCGAGACAGTGCATGGCTCACAGCTTGGCGCTCTACGCTGGCTGGGACATTCCCACAGGAGAATACAGGCCTAGAATGCAGCCCTGGTTACCTCAGGGTAGCCTGGGAGCCAATTGTTAGGAATGGACGCGGCGGAGAGGTTGAGCGCCATGGTCACCCGCTGGCCTCCTCCCGAGCTGAGGCCGGGTCTGTCAGAGGCTGAATGGACACCACCATCTCCTCCCCCTGCCTTGGCCCCTCTGCTCTGAACTGCAGGGTCCTGGTCTATCCCACAGGGCCCATTATGATATCATCAATGCAATTTGAAACAGTAAGGTCCTCACAGCACCCAAGGGTCAGTCTAGCCTACTGTGGCCAAGGGTCTACATGATGACCCTTGACCTAGGGAAGGCTGTCCTGTATTCCAGGAGGTTACAGAGGTCTATTTCCCCCGCTCAGACTGTGAGCTCCAGTAGGCACAGCCCACGTTGGCTTTGTTCATGCTGAGCCCTTAGTGTCTAGCACAGTGCCTGACATGTAGTGAGTACTCAAAGATTTTTTTGGGTGCATGAGTACATGAATGAGAGGCTTGGCTGGCTCCAGCCATCCATTCATTTATTCATTTGACAAATATGTTTTGTGCACCTGTTGCAGGTCAGGCTCTTGTCGATCTGAACAAAACTCCTCTTCTGTCCCGAGGAGCTCCCAGCCTGGTGGTGGGATGCCAGAGACACATCCTTTGTGTAATGCTCCTGGACAAGGGCTCTATCCGAGGTCTAACGGAGATGGGGTTGCAGGGAGGAGCGCACAGTGGCAACGACAAGCTCTTAAGCCAGAGAAATGGTACGCGGTCTGGCAGGATTTCTCCGGTCTGGGTAGGTGAGCCCCATCGGCCCCAGGGCTCTGCCTGTGCGGACAACCAGGCTGCTTGTTTCGGCTAATACTGCAGCAGGGTGCATCTATAGAAGCAATCTATAGCACACCATTTACAGCCATAACGAAAACACAAAAATCGATCCCCAGCACTCACTCCCATCAACAAACGTGCTTGCAGAGCCTCATGAGTGTGGCGCACAGCTTTAAGGTGCCACGGGAGATACAGGGATGAAAAAGTGAGGACTCTGACCCAGGGGACTTTGAATCTCCCCGGGGAGACAGGACATATGGAAATGACATGATCAGTCACACAGAGCCAAAGAGTGTATGCCAAGTAGTGAATGCAGGTTCTGGAACTGCACTGCCCAATACACTAGCCACCAGCCACCTGAGCAGCTTGAAATGTGGTTAGTCCGAACTGAGAGGTGCTGTACGTATAAAATAATGTATACAACAGATTATGACAAAATATTCATATATCTCAATTTTGGACCATTGCTTACATGTTGAAATAATAATATTTTGGATACATTGGGTTAACTATATTATTGATCTCACCTGTTTCTTTTACCGTTTTAAAAGGTGGCTACTAGAACATTTGAAATGACATATGTGGCTCCTGGTTACATTTCTGTTGGACAGCACTGGTCTAGGAGTTGAGGGGACCCAGGGAGGGCCCAATAGCCTGTGCTACTACAGTTGGGAAGAATTCTGAGGAAATGGAACAATTAGGAGAAAGCAACAGAATACTGAGGAAGGGTGTGGGAAGACATTTGAGAAGTTTGATCATGAAGGGAAGGAGGGGAGATGGCAGCTCAAGGAGGCAACAGAGTCCCGTGAACCATGTACACATCACCGACCCAGCCCTTCCTCCCGTTCATGACATCTTCCAAAAACATGGTGGTACCTCCAGTCACCCTCCCATGCAATGCCTCTGGAGGAAGGCTCCTTCCTCTCAGTCCTGGACAATGGGGAGTTGGCCTGTGAGCTGGGGTTAGATGCTAAGTATTGGCTGATTCGATCCCGGGGAAAGGGAAGTGGTGGGGGAAGGGAAGGGAGCTCAGGGACCCCCGTGCTGGTGGAGCTAGGAGTTCGGTCAGTGTTTGAAATGGGGAGGACTTCTCAGAGGAGCAGAGTGGGAGGGGGAAGTCAGCCCTCAAACCCGGCCAGACAAATCATCCACTGTGGACACATCTCATCAGGAGACATCAGGCAGCCTGGATCTGACGTTCCTGCCTCTGCCCTCCCACTCAGCCACACGGAGAAGCCGTAAACACTCAGATACAAGGATTAACTCTGCGTGTGGCGTCTGGGACACTGTGAACAGCTCTCGGCAGCTGTGTTTTTGTCTGTGTTAAAATTGATCTTTCTAACCCCCAGCACCTAGGATGTGGGGCCTGGTATACAGCCAGTGTTCAATAAATATCGATGGATGGAGGAAGGAAGGAAGGAAGGAAGAGAGGGAGGGAGGGTGAACAAAATACAAATCTGTCACAGCCCAGAAGTAGATACTTGGAAGGGGCTACACTTGTTCTATGCTAGAGTTTTGGATGTGGGCAGCAAGAGGGGTCTCTCACATGCCAGATCCCATAGTGTCCAGGTCAGAGGAGAACCGATGCCCAGCACACAGCTTTCCACCACCCAACCTCCCAGCCGCAGGGCCCTGGGCCCACAAGCTTTGAGAGACAGTGTATGTCCAGGCTGTAGCCTTCCTGGGTTAAAGCTCTGCTCCTAGTCTCGTATCCTATTAAGTACTTTTTAAAAGCCTCTTATGGCCTCTGTAAAAGGAAAGATAATGTGAAGAATTCCAGGAGGGTTGGATGAGCCTGTACCGGGCTGGGGGTGGCTGAGTTAGTTCTTGGACCAGCAAAGGAAGGACTCCCGCAGCGCATCAGAAGCCTGCAGTTTTCCGATATGGCCACTGGAGGGCACTTCAACCATGTAATACCAGCTCTCTTCCACCTCTCTCGTCCTTGGAGAGCCCAGATTCCAGCAAAAGTTTAAAAATCATCACAGTAATGATAGCTGTCCTGGTTGAATATCCAATAAGGGGCTAAACGCCTTAAACATATATCATCTCATTTAATATCCACTACAATTGTGAATTATTTTAGCTATTTAGGAAAAACTGAGGCTTAAAGGAGCCGAAGAATTTACTAAAAATCCCCTAGCTAAATACAATTTGGGAGTAAGAACCTGAACCCAAGCCCTTGGGCACCGACCGTAAACAATGAATACACAAGAAGCTGAAAAGGAGACTGGATAGAAGCAGAGAGTCTGCTACACAAATATCGCAACCGAACAATTTACACATATATGAAATTGGAAGACCGCTTACAGATAATTTGTACGTTACATACAGTCATGCTTCTTTTTTCCCCCTGAAATGATGTAATTAAATAAATGAGGTGCTTCACAATTCATGGTGTCTTAACTTGGAGGAAGTAAAGTCATTGTAATACAAGGCAGGAAAATATATTTTCGTTTAACACTTAAATAGCACTTACCAGGTACCCAGAACTGTTCTCAGCACTTTATGTAAAGTAACTCAAACCTCGTAGCCACCCTCTGAGGGATGCACTATTATGATCCCCATTTACAGATGAGCAAGTGGAGACTTGGAGAGGGAAGCAACCTGCTCAAGGTCACATGGCTGGTGTGAGGCAGACCTGGGATTAGGGGCCCAGGCAATCTCTGGAATTTGGGAAACCGGGCTTAAGCTGGCCCTTGAGAGGGGAGAGGGTAAGAGTTTCATAGGAAGAAGTGCACTGTGGAGATGAGGGTATTCCAGGCAGAGGGAATTAGCATGGGCAAAGGCTCTGAGGAGGTGGGAAAAGACGAGGTGAGGAATCAGGGTCGTGTCAGGCCTGGGCTATGGAATCCACATGGCAGAGACTTGCCCAGCCAGAGCTCCCTGGGGCCTCCTAGGGGTGGGGAAAAGAAGAGGGGAACAGCAGGAGTGCCCGGGATGGGGCTAGGTAGGGCGGTGCTCCAATGCAGGGAAGAGCGGAGGCCACCCTGCCTCCACCCCGCCCCTCTCCAGGGACCGGCAGTTTGGGAAGTGCAGTGTGTGCTCAGGAAACAGTCAGATTGCATTACAGGGAAGATTAAAGGCGCTAAATTGGGCCTGGGGCTGGGGGAGGTGTGCGAGAAGGGAGCAGCAAAGGGCCAGCAGCTGGACGACCAGGAGAGGCTGCCGGGAGCTAGGGGTGGGGGCGGGGATCCCACATCGGGCAGGAAGCCCTCCTGACCCCAGTAAGGCTGGAATGTGCGGTCACCAAGCAAGGGCATCCTCACTTAGAGGGAGCTGGGGGACGGATGGGGGCAGAGACCCAGCAAACCCGGCTGGGGCTTGGGGGGCAGGGACCCTGGGGGAGGTGGAGACAGACCTGGAGGGGGAGGGGGAGGGGAAGAGGAGTGACCTGGAGAGGAGGGGAAGCTGTGGGCAGAGACTCAGCCGGAGCCCCGTCCGGAGAGGGTGTCTGGCACTCCAGACCCGTCCAGGCTGGGGAGTGGGGACACAGGCTGCCTGTCGGGTGTTGGTGGGGAGCCCGTTGCACTACACTGAGAAGCCGCTGGAAGTGGCCTGGGGGCCTGGAGCACCCTCCTGCTGTCCCAGCTCCCCCTTCCCAATCCCCTCCCCCAGCCTGAGTGGCAGCGCCGGCTGGGGCCCCTCCCAGCCCCCAGGGCAGGTGGTCAGTGGTCTATTCTGGTACCCAGGATGGCTGGGGAGCCTGGGGAAAGGCAGAGGGAGAGCCTGGCCCATCTTTTTGAGGCTGGATGGGGAGGGGGCAATGGGGGGGGCTCTCTGGGACAGTTGGGGGGATAGAGTTCTGAGCACTGTGGGTGGGGAAACAAAAATTCCAGTGCTCTCCGTTTTCAACAAATTGAATCTCTCAGGACCTTTAAAATTGGGAAGAGGAGTGTATCTGGGATGTCTTTAGGCTCTGGGGCCCGGGAGCTGGGCAGTGGGAATCCCCAGCAGCTGACAGTAGACCCCAGAGTTTCTTTAGAACCTTGAGGCCACAGGACCAAGCCCAGCCCCCAGTCCCAGTCTTCCAGGCAGCCTCTCCAGGACAGAATTGTGGGTACTGTTGCCTACGGCCTCGTCCCAGGCCTGTTGGGGGCAGTCTGGGGCCAGGGTACCCTGAAGGGAGCCCCTCCAGCCTGAGGGGGAGCCCCAGTGCCTGACTGGCCTGAGGGTGGCACAGGGCAGAGTGGCCCCTATATTCCCCAGACAGGAAATCTTCAGTGCCCCCCAGCTCCTGTGGGATGAAGGCCAGATTCCTCTGCTGCTGGTCCCTAACTCCCTAAAACCTGCCCCTTCCAAGCCCAGCCCCCTCTCTGGAGGGCAGTGGAGTTGGGGAGAGGAGCTGGGCAGAATGTCAGGAGGGATTTGTCCACTACTGGACAAAGGACTTTTCAGTGGAGATTCCCAGGTAAGGCCAAGTTAAAAGGGGAAGGACCTAGAGCTGAGCCTGCCACGTCAGTCTATGGCAAGGACTTAGCGACCACACAGAGAAATGAGCTGGGTTTCTAGGAGCCATGGACTAAGGCTCAAAACCAGACTTTGTTTTTACTTGCTGTGCCACCTTAGGGAACTTACCTAACCTCTCTGAGCCTAGTATCCATAACTGTAAAATGAGGTTAATAGTTACTTCCCAGTGTTGTGAAGATCAGAGATGCAGTGATTTTATATGGCAGGTGTCCAGAATACCATGCCTCGTATACGGTAAGTGGTAGCTACGTTATTGTCAGAGACAGCATAGCCTGTGATAGAGAGATTTGGAGTCAGGCAGTCTTGGCTATGAATCTTGGCCCTCTACCTGCTGTCCTAAAGCAAGGACTCAAGCTAGTTCCTGGACCTCTATGAAACAGTTTCCTTATCGGTCCAAAGGGGATAAAATATTTTAGTAATGGCTGGCACTTACTGAACACTCACTGTGTGCCAGGCACTGTGCTAAGTGCTTTACGGACAATTTCTCATTTAATCTTCCCCAAATCCTATGCTGCTTTATCATTTCACAGATGAGGAAACGGAGGCTCAGAGGGGTGAAGCAACTCACCGAAGAGTGGTAGATCCAGTTTGAACGCGGGCAGCGGCCCAGCAGCTGCTCCCCAAATTCCTCCCCTTGTCCATACGTCCACAGAGTCAAATGGAACTTAGGCCATTGACTGTCTATCTGGACAGGTGTGAGAGGGTAGATGACTGGGGCTATAAAAACACCGAGAGACCAAGAATGGGTGTCTTCTGGAACCCAAGACTCAACTTTCATTGTGTATTTGGATGATACAGAGAATAAGCATTTGAGCCAGCAGTAAGAACGGCTCAGGGTGCTGTAATGGGCTGTGATCTGGAGTGGCAGAGAAGACCCCGGGGTCTGAGTGGACTCCAAGCTGACTGTGACTCAGTTGGCTGGAGGAAGAGGCGGTTGAGCCTATAAGGCTATAGATAGCAACTGTGCATAGCGGCCCTGTGAGGTCATTGCCAGCCTGCTCAGCCCCTGTTTAAAGCACTCTACAGCCTCAGAGGATGTAGAAAACCTGGAAAGCACCCAAGACAGCAGGGATATGACCAAACTGGAGGGACTGAAACCAAAAAAAGCCTATGAAGAAAGATGAAAGGAATGGGGATAAAGTAGGGAGAAGAGAGGGCTGAGTGATGGCACTAAGAACGTGGCAGAGAATTCCAGGGAAGAAAGGAAGCTGCTTTTCTCTATCTGGGTTAAGGTCTAAGAAAGAAAGAAGGGGCTTACATTTCAGCAGAGGGATTAGAGTTAAGCCTTGAGTGACTCTCTAGGGTGTGAGTCTGTGGGTAGATAGAGAAGCCCATGAAATCCCCTTCCACGGAGGATGGAGCAGGGCTCAGTGCCACCCTACACCTTCTCAGCTGCTCTCAACTCACCCTGACACCTTCCCACTCCAATTCTCACACCCCTGCCCCTCTTCCACCCAGATATACCCTAGTCTGGTCAAAGAGAGTTTTCTCTTGTTCTTCTTGGGGGTTTCAGCTGAGGGGAGGGTGCGTGTGTGTTTGTGCTGGGGAGAGAGGGCTCCCCTGCCTCTTTAGGAAATGGCTCAGGACTGGGGGGATTTGGAGAAGTTCAAGGGTATCCTCCACAGATAGCTGGGGATCGTGGGGAGGTGGCTGGATGTGGTGGGGGGAGAGATGTGTGGGGACAACTGAGACTCCAAGAGCCCAGGAGGGGGTGGGGGGCTGCATCCATTTTGTTGGGCAGGACCAAACGCTCACACAGTCAGGATGGGAGCCAGGGGAGAGGGAGGAGGAGAGGTCGGGCAGTCAGGGGCAACCTGAGGGGAGGGAGAACGTGTGTCCATTTCTGCTGGCAGGTGTAGCCACGTCTCATCAACACATGGTGGGACTGGGTCTGTTCTGGGGATGCGCCAGTGTCTGGGTTTGGCTTGATGATGAATCTATCTGAGCAAAAAGGCTTCAGAGAAGGCAGCCCAGGGAGGCAACTTTTCAGAAGAAAGGGTCTCTCTCACTCCTCTTTTGGGGGTCAGAATGGTGGGGGGGGGGACATCCAGGATATTTCATTTTAAGCAAGGAGAAACAAACCCAGAGGGGATGCAGCCAGTCCAAGGTCACTCAGCTTATCCAGGGCTGCCCAGGACTCCGGCCTCCTGACTCCCGGCCATATGCTGCTCCCAATGCACCAGGATGCCTTCCTGGGGACCTTCCCTTCGTGCTAGCAAAGCCCCCTCCTCTGCTGTCTCCATCCTCCCCGCCTCAAACCTCTTACTGATTCAAATAACACCTGAAATTTACAGGATGCTCAGAGTCCACAAAGCACTTTCATCTCCACCGTCTCATTAGCTCCTCCCCTTGAGGCTCAGCTTCCCCCCACCTCTTCTCCCCAGTCTGCAAGGCATCCTATTTGGTAGAATTGGGGAGCTGGGAGGAGGTGAGATTAGCCTCAGACTTCTCCTACTTTGGCAGAAAACCTGCAGCGCTCCATGTCTGTAAAAGGAGTGTGGGGCTGGAGGGTGCTGGAACCGGGCTGCGGAGCCTCCCCAGAGAAGGAGCTAGGTCAGGGGGGTGGGGTGCCGTGAAGGAAGGGGCCCAGGAGAGGGTCTGGGGTCAGGAGGTGAAGAAAATTGGGAGAGGGAGGCTAGGAGGCCTTAAGCCAATGAGATGTGGATGGTGGCAGATGAGAGGGGGTGGATTGCTGGCTAAGCGTGCGGCAGGGGGGGGTCAGTGCAGCGCGGGGGAGATGAGATTCAGGGAGAAGCCTGACGCCACCCTTCCAGCTGGGCCCCCCAACTCAACCTCCCCCTGGTGATATCAGGAAGGAACAATTGCCTCTGGACATTCCTTCCCTTTTACAGTCACTCCAGGCTCCTCAGCCGCCTGTGGAGCTGAGAGGAAGATGGGGGTGGGGCGGACAGCATGGAAGGGGACCGTCAGGGGGAGGGGCTCTGGGAGCGCTGAGGCAGGGAGGGTTCAGCCAGGGACCCCTCCATGTCCCACCCCCTGAGCCCAAAGACTCAGGATGTCAGAAGCTGTGAGGGCTCCAGAGATGACCCAGCCTGATCCCTTTTCACATCTAAGCATGACAGGGCCAGAGAGGAAACAGGAATCGCCCAGGTAGTTCAGATGGTTAGTTGGTGAACTTCCAGGATAAGCACCCACATCTTAGCCTCTGGCTGACCACCCCACCTCCACACCCCCTTGCTTGGGCCTCCTACCTCCCCACAAAGTGCTAAAGTTGAGGCAAGAGCCAGGTCTCAGAGTTCATACTTGCTACGCTGTCCCCAAGGCTCTCACGCAATGGCTGTCTCCTGGCCCAGCCCATCTTGGGATGGAAGCATGAGGATGCTGGGAAACAGAAAGAGGAGGAGGATGGGCCCTGGACCAAGGGACAAAGGCAGCCCCGGAGGTGGCGGTCGGTCAGTGGAAGGAGAGTGCACCGTGGGGGGGCATCAGCACCCCTCTCACATCTGGGCTCCTGGAGTAGACCAGGGGTGGGTGAGATACGCCCTGACAGGGCAGGGTGGAAAAGGTGCTTCTGGTTCTCTCCTTTTTGACCTCTTTCAGTTTTTTCCTCGATCCAAATGCCCTGTGCTGGCCAAGTCAGTGTCCCCATCCCAGCGATCTACCCATAATAGCCACCTGCCCCTATCCATGCCATCTATGGGGTCTGGGAGGTCCTTTGGGTAGCCAGAGCCCTTGTCTTCTAGGGAGCCCTCTGTGAGGTTCAGAGGTCTGCCCAGGCCTCCACAGCCCTCTAGTCAGCTCAGGGGAAGGCAAGGGAGAGCTTGGCAGTGTCACCCAGCAGAAAAGAGGCTATGTGGCTGAAGTGAGGTGAACCCAAAGGAGAGGTGAGTGAGCTGAGGTTGGCAAGATGGGCAGGGCCAGTTCTGTGGGGCCTTGGAGGCTATGATGAGTTTGGGTTTTGCTGGTTAATTAGTTCAGGGAAGGGAGAGAAATTGGGAATGGTGAAACAGGCAAAGTCTCCAAAAGGCGTGAGCACTGCCCCCAAATATTTGAAGACTGGATCTCTGAAAGCGGTTTCTTCTTGCTCTGTTTGGCTCCCAGGGCGGAATAAGAGGCATAGCAGAGACATCTCCTGGGTTCAAATATAAGGAAATGTTTTCTAACAGCCAAGCTGTCTGCTATCCCGTAACAGAGGCTTGTTAGGTACCCAGTACTCTTTGTGAAATGGAATGGGCTGCCTGGAGTTCCCAGGCAGTAGAGGGGTTCAAACTAGAGCGGTGCTTGCTGGAGTCACAGCAGAAACTAGTTAAGCCTTAACTGAGAAGTGGGGGTGTGGGATTGGTCAACCTCATGACCTATGAAGTTACCTCCAACCTTAAGTTTCCAATATTCTCCAAGGTCAGAGTAATCTGGGAAGATTTCAAGCAAACAAGACTGACTTCCTTCTATAATTGATTTAACAAAATATATTGGTAACACCCATTGTACAAGGGACCATACCATGTACACACATTTATAAATTGTCCCCTTTTCCCGGCAAACCCTGAGTGCAATGGTTTGTCTTGGTGTACCTTCCCGTTTCCAATGTTATTTAGCTCAGGTGAGAGGTGTGACCATAGAATAATGTGAGTGCTACTTTTTTTTTTTTTAGACACCTTACCAAAATGTATATGTTCAAAAGTTTGTCCCAAGGATGTTCATATCAGCATTGTTTATAATAACAAAAGACTGGAAAAAATATAAATGTCTATCAATAAAAAATTGGCCAATTGGCCAAATAAATTATGGTAAATCCATCCAGTGAAATACAAATGAGGAGGGACTTCCCTGACGGTCCAGTGGTTAAGACTTTGCGCTTCCACTGCAGGGGCCATGGGTTCCATCCCCGGTCAGGGAACTAAGATCCTGCATGCTGTGCGGTATGGCCAAAAAAAAAAAAAAGGAAAATAAATACAAATGAGGATATTAAGAAGAATGACTCAATACCTCCCAATAAGGATAAAAGTAGGACAAGACAGCTCTCTTGGTGAATTCTACCAAACATTTCAGAATTAACACCAACCCTTCTCAAACTCTTCTAAAAATTTGAAAAGGAAGGAATATTTCTTAACTCATTCTGTGAGGTCAGCATTAGCCTGATACCAAAGCCAGACAAAGACGTACAAGAAAATAAAGCTACAGATCTATATTCCTTATAAATATTGATGTTAAAATTCTCAACAAAATATTAGCAAACCAAATTCAACAGCATATTAAAAGGATTATACACATGATGACATGGGATTTTTTTCCTGGAATGCAGGGATGGTTCAACATATGACAATCAATCAGTATAATATACCACATTAACAGAATAAAGGGAAAACCCCTCATGATGAACTTCATTTACAATAGCAACAAAAAGAATAAAATACTTAGAAATAAACATGACCAAGGAGACGTAAGATTTGTACATTGAAAGCTACAAAATATTGCTGAACTAAAGAAGACACAAAAATTGAAAGGCATCCAGTATTCACTGATTGGAAGACTTAATATTGTTAAGCTGTCAATAATACCCAAAGTGATCTGCAGATTCAATGCAATCCCTATCAAAACCCCACCAATGTTTTTTGAAGAAATAGAAAAATTCCTTCTATCTAAAATTCATATGGAATCTCAAGGGACCCTACATAGCCAAAACATCTTGAAAAAGAACAAAGTTGGAGGTTTCACACTTCCTGATTCCAAAACTTGCTACAAAGCTAGAGTAATCAAAACAGTGTGGTACTGGTGTGAGGACAGATATATAGGTCAATGGAATAGAATAGAGAGCCCAGAAAAAAATCTTCACATATATGGCTAAATTGTTTTCAACAAGGGGAAAAGGACAGTCTTTTCCACAAATGGTGTTGGGAAAACTAGATATTCACATGCAAAAGAATGAAGTTGGACCCTTACCTTATACTATATATGAAAATTAATTCATAATGGATCAAAGACATAAAACTGTAAAGCTCTTAGAAGAAAACACAGGGGATGACGTTCTTCACATTGGATTTGGCAGTGATTTCTTGGATATGACACCAAAAGCACAGGCAATAGAGAACTGGAGTTCATCAAAATTTAAAACTTTTGTGCATCAAAGGATACTATCAAGAGAGTGAAAAGGCAACCCACAGAATAGGACCTCTTGAATTATGTGCCAAGTACATTACCCATCCAGATAAATTATCATTATTTTTAGGAAGTCCAGTTCTAAGCAGTCCTCAGGGGAGTCTAAACTCTTACTCCAGTGGTGCTCCCTGCCTGGTTCAGGACATGGTTTGGAATATGCGCCTCTTTCACCTGCCTTCCAAGCCTCAGAGTGTTGCTTCGCTGCCCTCCAGGCTAGCAGATCCTCAGGGGTGGAACCGAATTTTGGAAGCAGCTCCAAGTGGTTCAGAGCGAAGTCTGGTAAATGTTGATTTTGACTAGAGAATAGATGGCGTAATTTATTTATTTGTTTTCTGCCTCATTTCACTAAGGAAGTGAGGCCTTGGGCTGGTCCGAAGGGCAATTTCCTTTTGTGGTCTGGAGACTATTCACAGAGAGGAGTCCCAAATATGTTCTGTCCTCCCTAGTGTTGTGGAAATGGTTGCACGGTCTCCTACAGTCTATTAGCCAGGATTGTTTTGGTTACAAGCGACAGTAGCCAATACCAAGTGTCTCAAGGAAAAATAAAGGAAAAGTTTATTGGCCCCAAAGCCAGGAAGGACACTGGGGAAGCTCACAATATTGAGGGGAGAACTGCAGAACCAGGGCCCCAGGGACTGGAATTTAGGACCTCTAGCCCTGCATTCTCCTCCTCTCTAGGTGTCTCTGTTTCTCCCGGCATGCTGACCTCTCTTTCTTCCTATGCCAGAAAGAACTCCTCGGTGGGCAGGAAACATGGTTACCACAGGTTCCAGTTTAGTAATTCCAGTTCCATCTATAAATTCCAGGGTAGGTCTCTGATTGGCCCCGCTCAGGTCCAGGCCTGCCCCTTGAGCCAATCACTGCAGTCAGAGGGATGCAGTTATAAGACTGACTGGGAGCTGAGTCACCTGTCCACTCATGGTGTGTGTGTGTGTGTGTGTGTGTGTGTGTCTGTGTCTGTGTGTCTGTGTGTGTCTGTGTAGCAAAATAAGGGGATGGGAAAGAAAGCTTGCAGTCTACTTTGAACTAAAACAAGGACAGTGCTGCCTGGGATGTGCTAAGGATTCATATGATCGCCAAAATTCTCCAGGAGCCTACAGTCTAGTTTGGGAGACGAGACACAAAAATAACCAGAAGACAGCAGCTTGCACCGACTCGAAGGCTGGATAAGAATACCTGGAACTCCCCACCCACCTCATAAGCTCGTCTCTAGGATAAAAATTAGAAACTGAATGTGAAAGGGCTTTGCAAATACAGCAGCAACAAAGCCCTTTGCAGTTCACCTGGCACATTCACACCCACTCTGGGGTCAGACTGCCTCAGCCTCCTGAGCTATAAAACGGGACCGGTACTACTTCCTACCTCATAGGGTTGTCAGAGAATTGGGGATCATGGGTGGGGAGTGCTTAGCGGAGTGGCACACAATGGGTGCTCAGAATACATAAGGTGTTATTATCTGCATATTGTTACCTGAGCCTCTTCAAAGCCCTAGACAGTAGACACAGCCAGGCTGACCATCCCCACTTTATAGTTGAGGACACAGAGAAGTGAAGGACCTGCCTGCTTGTAATTACATCTGCTGGTAATGGCAGAGCTAGGGTAAGACCAGTCCTCTATTTTCAAGCTTTGCCTTCCAAAAGGGTCAGGCCTGAAAGAGGCCTGTAGAGTGCCAGGTGGAGGTACAGAGAGACAGCCAGCATTCATGGAGAAATAGGGATGTCCTTAGGGGTCAGCCAGTGCCTTGTACTAAGGAGGAGGCCTGTGAAGCGATGGACAAGCCCTCTGCAGGGCTCCATTCCTGCTGGGGGCTTGGAGCATTATGGGGGTGGGAAGTGACTGGGGCTCATCACCCCAAGCCTTGCTCCGCCATCTGACACCCTTGTCTCGTCAAGTACTTGGCCCCCACCCCCCAGAGCTCCTCTCCTGTGCACTTGTTTCCCGGACTGATATATTCTCCTCTATAAATACCAGCTCTGGTATTTGGGGTTGGCAGCTGTTGCTGCCAGGGAGATGGCTGGGTTGACATGAGGCTCCTGACAAAACACAAACCCCTGGTGTGTGTGGGCGTGGGCGTGGGTGGTGTGAGGAGGGGGATGAATCAGAGAGGGGGTGGGGGAGGGCTCAAGGCGGGCAGAAGGCAGGCGAAGCTGGTGGTGCGGGGTTGAGAGTGTACAGTCATGTTATAATTGTTATAATTGGAAACTGAGAGCCTACCAGGCCCTTTCTGGAAGTCACCCTGTTGTTTATAAACTTGAGGCCCTGCCCTCACCCGGAGTGGGGAGGAAAAGGGCCTTCACTAGTTCAGAGGGAAACTGAGGCTGGGAGCTGGAATTCAGGGGCTAGTGGACACACCTGAGCAGGCGGGCTCTGGCAGGGATGGCTGAGTGCCCCGGGCTGGTCCCCCACCATCCTCCCTGCCTGTCTAGAGACCCTCCGCCTCTAGGCCTGGCTAGTGGGCTCGGGGTCTTTGCCTGAGCCCTCCTAAATGTTCACCACTTTCAGAGACTCTTTAGAAAAAAAGGTGATTTGGAGCCTTTCTTGGAAATAGGCCTTGTCCCTTCAGGAAATGACCCAAAGTGTCTGCTTGCAGCAAAAAGGAGCCCCTCAAACTACATGGAAGCCTCTCCCCTGCTCTCTCCCCTGCCTGCAGGCAGGCGGGCCTACCTGGGGGCTCCAGACATGCTTGAGCCCTGGGTGAGGCGATTGGCAGGCCTGCCCATCTTCTGCCCCCCTAGGTCCACCAGCCTCTCCCACGCCCCTCAGGGGGCCCCCACCCGCCGGCTGAGGGGCGAAGCCTTCTTGCGGGGGAGCTGGCCTCCCTGCCCCCACGCCAGAGGCCGCCCTTTCCT
Source organism: Neophocaena asiaeorientalis asiaeorientalis (assembly GCF_003031525.2). NCBI lineage: Eukaryota > Metazoa > Chordata > Mammalia > Artiodactyla > Phocoenidae > Neophocaena > Neophocaena asiaeorientalis. The sequence continues at coordinate 5,058,020 of NW_020175039.1, read as the reverse complement.
GGCAGGACAGCGGGATCCTGCAGCTGTCAGGGGAGGGGCGGCGGGGGCTGATGTCAGGACGCATACAAATAGTGCCGACGGCCTGGGGCCCTGTCTCCCCTCGCCGCAGCCACTCTCCGGCCGGCCACCCACCGCTTCCTCCTCCGCGCAGCGCCGCCCAGCCTCGCCCTCGCCGCCACCATGAGCCAGGCCTACTCGTCCAGCCAGCGCGTATCCTCCTACCGCCGCACCTTCGGCGGGGTCCCGGGCTTCCCGCTCGGCTCCCCGCTGAGCTCGCCGGTGTTCCCGCGTGCGGGCTTCGGCACCAAGGGCTCCTCGAGCTCGGTGACATCCCGCGTGTACCAGGTGTCGCGCACGTCGGGCGGGGCCGGGGGCCTGGGGTCGCTGCGGGCCAGCCGGCTGGGGGCAACCCGCGCGCCCTCCTCCTACGGCGCGGGCGAGCTGCTGGACTTTTCGCTGGCCGACGCCGTGAACCAGGAGTTCCTGACCACGCGCACCAACGAGAAAGTGGAGCTTCAGGAGCTCAACGATCGCTTCGCCAACTACATAGAGAAGGTGCGCTTCCTGGAGCAGCAGAACGCGGCGCTCGCTGCCGAGGTGAACCGGCTCAAGGGCCGGGAGCCGACGCGGGTGGCCGAGATCTACGAGGAGGAGCTGCGCGAGCTGCGGCGCCAGGTGGAGGTGCTCACCAACCAGCGCGCCCGCGTCGACGTCGAGCGGGACAACCTGCTGGACGACCTGCAGCGGCTCAAGGCCAAGTGAGGACCCAGCGCTCCCAGAACCCCCCTCTCCATGGGCTGGGCGCGGGAGGCTAGGCCTGGGGCTGGGTCCAGCTGTCAGCACCCTGTCGTATGTACCCAGGGAGAAGGCCGTCTACCTGTGTCCGCCCAGGAGGGGAGAGGGACGCCAGGTCTCTCCCCTGTGCCCGCAGTCTGCAAACAAGGAGTTTTCTTGGGGACATCATGGGGTGGAAACGGGAGACCTTGGGAGACCAGGTGCTTCTTAAAAAAGCATCTTAAGTTGCTGGGGGTTGGGCAGGCACATGGATGGAGAAAGGAGGCCCATGTGCAGTCAGAGGGAGAGGGGAGGTTGGTAGGAGACAAGGAAATCTGGGGCCAGCAGTAGCTCTCAGCTCATCTGTGATTAGGCCCTGCGGATGGGGGTAGAGAGGGCATCTTGGCCCCTGGGCCCGGCTGAAGCTTTCCAGGAGGGAGCGATAAGCTAGAGGAAAGCGGAGAGTGGGTGGGGGCCGCAGCCCTCAGAAAGCTTGGAGGACCAGATGGTGGGCTCCACCAGGCTCCCAGTATGTACAGGCAGCAGATGTAGTGAGCCGAGTCACTGGCCCACTACCCAGGTCACAAATGTTAAATGAGCACCTGCCTGGGCCAGGCTGGGGCTGGGGCCTGGGAACGCAGAGGTGGATAAAATAGACATGGTTCTTGGACCTCCCTGGTGGCGCAGAGGTTGGGAGTCTGCCTGCCAGTGCAGGGGACAGGGGTTCGAGCCCTGGTCCGGGAAGATCCCACATGCCGCGGAGCAACTGGGCCTGTGCACCACAACTACTGAGCCTGCGCTCTAGAGCCCGCGAGCCACAACTACTGAAACCCGCAACAAGAGAAGCAGCCACCGCAATGAGAGGCCCGTGCACCACAACGAAGAGTAGCCCCTGCAGCTAGAGAAAGCCCGTGTACAGCAACAAAGACCCAACGCAGCCAAAAATAAATAAATAAATAAATATTAAAAACAAACACAAAAAAATAGACATGGTTCTTAATCCCAGGGAGGTCACAATCTGGTGGGGACATAGATTTCCAGGGAGTGGCTCCAGGGCAGAGATTGGGCCACTTCCTGTTCCCTCCCTGTGTGGGCGGGGCCTCCTGTCTCTATCCAGCAGCCAGGCCTCCTTTCTCTGTCCTGAGACCACTCCCTGGGCAGCCCCCAGTCAGTCTTCTCCACTGCCAGTTTTATGCCCACCAACTGTCTGTCCTCCTGCCTGTCTCTGCCAGGATGCAAGAGGAAATTCAGCTGAAAGAAGAAGCGGAGAACAATTTGGCTGCCTTCCGAGCGGTGAGCCCTCTTTGGTCCCCCAGCAGCCGTACCCCTTCTGTCCCCTCTGTGTCGCCCCTGGTCTCCCTCTGCCCTGACCGGGTGATCAGTGACCCTCTCCTTCTCACTTGACCTTCACCAGGATGTGGATGCAGCCACTCTAGCTCGAATTGACCTGGAGCGCAGGATCGAATCTCTCAACGAGGAAATTGCGTTCCTTAAGAAAGTGCACGAAGAGGTATGCCCTTGTGAAAGCAGCTGGAAGGGGAGGGCAGGTGCTGGGCTCCGGGAATGGGGGTGTGAGGATACGTGTGGGGCCTGGTCGGGGACTGAAGCCCAGCTGTACCCTGCAGGAAATCCGTGAGCTGCAAGCCCAGCTTCAGGAACAGCAGGTCCAGGTGGAGGTGGACATGTCCAAGCCAGACCTCACGGCTGCCCTCAGGGACATCCGGGCTCAGTATGAGACCATCGCGGCTAAGAACATCTCAGAAGCCGAGGAGTGGTACAAGTCAAAGGTGGGACTCTGGCCCCTCTGTCCCCCTCAATCCCAGTTTGGAGGTACTTCCTATGGCTCCATCTTTGGGGAGGAGGGTGATCCTGGGGTCTCCATGCTCCCTTGCCCACCCCTACCTGTGTCCGGGTCATCTCAGGGACCCTCTCTTTGCCCTTAGGTGTCTGACCTGACCCAGGCAGCCAACAAGAACAATGATGCGCTACGCCAGGCCAAACAGGAGATGATGGAGTATCGCCACCAGATCCAGTCCTACACGTGCGAGATCGATGCCCTCAAGGGCACTGTGAGTCCCTGCCCACCTTGCCTGGTCTAGCCCTTCCTGTCTGCAGCTCACACTCTGTGACCTCGGGCCCATCATAGAGTCTCTGTCTGCTCAAATCTACCACAGGGATAAAAAAGATAGGTGGATTCCCAATGGGGCTCTCAGGAATCATGGGACTCCTGCATGGAGGCGAGGAGGCCGAACAGTCACGCTCCCTTGTATCAGTTCTGTTCTCTGAGTTTCCACATGAGACTTCATTTGAGTTCATAGTTCCCTGGCTCAGAAGAGTTTGACAAGCCCTAGACTTGGCCATCTGGGGTTGCCTCCCAGCCCCGAGGCTGTGCCTCTCTCCATCCTGGGCCCCAAGTGTCCCCCCCGACCCCGCCCCACTGCAGCCTGTCCTTGACCCGGGCGCCCCTCCCCTGCAGAACGACTCCCTAATGAGGCAGATGCGGGAGCTGGAGGAACGCTTTGCTAGTGAGGCCGGTGGCTACCAGGACAACATCGCACGCCTGGAGGAGGAGATCCGACACCTCAAGGATGAGATGGCCCGCCACCTGCGCGAGTACCAGGACCTGCTCAATGTCAAGATGGCCTTGGATGTGGAGATTGCCACCTATCGGAAGCTGCTGGAGGGCGAGGAGAGCCGGTGAGGGGCAAGGCAGGGGCTGGCCGTGGGCTCCTGGGGGGTGCTGGGGGCCCATTCCTGCCCTGAAGCGGGGCTTGGGATCACCTTCACAAGATCTGGAAACAATATTATACGAGTCCACCACTCTGCTAATTGCAGAGAATTAACCAAGGCCACCTGGGTAAAAAGTGATTTAATTAATAGCTTTTATAAAAAGAGAAGTATAAGTATTCCCACATCCATCTTTAGAATTAAGAACCATAAAACCATACTCAGCAACCAGTAATAAACCATTACTGCCGGTCAAGAGAGAGATGGAAGCACAGCGGGGAATGATGAGGAAGGAAGGGGAGGAGCCAGATAGAGACAAATAGAGACAGAGGGGCTTGGACACGATAGGCTAAGAGAGAAGGTACAGAGACTCGTGCTCAGAGGGTGCACACACACACACATGCACGTGTATACGCACACATATGCTCATAGGAAAAGACACAATGCTACTCTCAGAGCAAATCACCTCTAGACACAGAAAACAACCTACAACCAGAAAGGGACACGAGGGAAACTTCTTGATTGATGGAAATGTTCTATATCTTGATTTAGACTGGTGGTTACATGTTTGTAGACACTGATCAAAGCTCACTGGATTGCACACTAAAGATCTATGCATTTCACTATGTAGACTTTTTTAATATAAATTTATTTTATTTATTTATTTTATTTATTTTTGGCTGCGTTGGTTCTTCATTGCTGCGTGTGGGCTTTCTGTAGTTGCGGCGAGCGGGGGTTACTCTTCGTTGTGGTGCGTGGGCTTCTCATTGTGGTGGCTACTCTTGTTGTGGAACACAGGCTGTAGGTGCACGTGCTTCAGTAGTTGTGGCATGTGGGCTCAGTAGTTGTGGCACGCAGGCTCAGTAGTTGTGGTGCACGGGCTTAGTTGCTCCATGGCATGTGGGATCTTCCCAGATCAGGGCTCGAACCCGTGTCCCTTGCATTGGCAGGCGGATTCTTAACCACTGCACCACCAAGGAAGCCCCTTCACTATGTAAACTTATCATCAATTAATAACAGGTCAATTACTCAACAAAATGATGCCCATTGATACTCACAAAAATGATAAAATCTGAAGTTTAAAAAGATCGGCAGACGTATTTAGATACAGATTTATACAAAGAAAGATTTCAGATATTGTAGAATAACATCTGTACTAGGCATAAATGGGGGTGGCAGCTCCTGGGACTTGCCCCCAGATGAATGGGCCAGAGGTTCCCAGCCTGCCTGGAGGGTGGGCACACACAGTGGATGTCACCCACAGCTGCCGTTGATACACCCTGCAATGCCGAGGGCAAGAAGCAAATCCTGGTGCAATGGAGGGTGCAGTGGGGTCGGGGGTTCTGGTGTCACACCAGCAGGTCAGAGATGGAATGGGTGATCCTTCCAGAAGGGACAGTTCCTGGGACAGCTGGAGTTGGCCTTTGGCCCCATGCCCCAAGCAGTGTTGAAGTCAGTGGAACTGGGACAGCTGAGGATGGTGTTTACAGAGGACCAGGGCAAGCTTTGAGGGGTGGTCACAGAGAGAGATGGAGGGTCCTAACCCTTTGGGGGCTTGGTCTCTCCCCTTTCAGGATCAACCTCCCTAACCAGACCTTCTCTGCCCTCAACTTCCGAGGTGAGTGTATGTTGGCAAGTGGAGGCTGGGGTGGCAGGGGATAGGAGTCCAGTGTGGGCACTGCCCAAGGCCAGCCAGGAGGGGAGGATAGAACCGTAGGGACAGGGCTGGGGTCTGGGGAAGAGAAAGGGGGCTGCTACAGGAGGACGGGGGAGTTTAGGTAGAGGTACCTTCTAACAGAGGGAGCTTTTAATTTTATTTTATTTCATGGTATTGTATTGCATGACCATGTCCCCTGCACCTTCTGGGAGTACTGAATGGCCACTCGTTTCTGTTTCCTAATATGCCCAAACTCCAAGGTACCAGGGGTGTCCTTGGGGACCAGGCATCAGGAGCATCTAGAACCATATATCCTGGGTTACAAGGCACCCACCACTCACTGTCTGTTTGGCAAGTTGCCAAGCACTCCCCCCACCCGCCCCCACCCCCAGCTGCTTGTTGAACACCTCCAGTTTGCTGGAGCAAGACGTTGGGTGCATGTTTTCAAAATTGAAGCCAAACCTTAGCAAAGCCAAACAATTAAAAGAACGAACTCCTAGGGCATTCTGCCATTCTGATGTCAGTAATATGCAGATCGAGTGGTTTCCAAACCCCAGAGAGCAGAAAAACATGCTATAATAATACATTAGGAAAGCAAGCTGGAGTCCTTGGCAGCTTCGCCTTTCCTAGATCAAACCTTTTATATATTCGATGTTCATTTTCATCAGGAAAAAATACACGCTATGCTTCACCGAGTTACAATGTTCATCACGTGCTGGTTGCCTGCTAAGGAGATTCACCAACACCAAACTCATAATACCAAGGACCTAAATTTGACCCTTCCCATAAAACTCAGAACATCTCTTTTCAGTTAGTAGTTTATCCAGACACCAAGTGTGAGCCTTGCATTTAAAATCGCTTAATGCTTTTACAAGCCCATAATTCTGGGCCATTATAGGGAAAGTACCATCGTTACCATTTAACAGTGGGGAAACTGAGGCACAGAGGGACAAGTGACTGGCCAAGGGCACCGTGAATCAGTGACTGACTCCTCTCCATCTCTCTTTCATTAAGACATCAAACTGCTCATCTGGAGTCTTAAGGGAGCTGGGTACCATGAGGTCCTCCAAAAGAGTATCTTGGTTCTGGGCTTTGGGGTCCCGTCAGGGTACAAATTCATGCAGGGCTGTCCTGCAGCCAGGGGTGTAGAGGGAGCGAGGAGGTGTGTGTGTTGGGGGGTGGGGGTGTGGGAATGCTGGGCGGCCTGGGCCTCGGGGATCCCCTGCCGCCCTGAACCCACTGCACCCGGAGCATATCTGTTGGCTCCTGACCTTATCCCAGCCCTGGGACAGGTCCCTGGGTCTGCAGAGCCACCTGTTGGGTGCTGGGCTTAAGGACAGGTGAGGACATTTTGCTGAAAAAGTAACAGACCCATCTTGAGGGGTTGGGCGTCTTCCGGGCTCTGCCCGGTGGGACCAGGGAAGGACTCCCAGCCACAGGAAGAGCCCAGGTGTGGCCTTGGTCAGGCTGAGTATGTGGATGGATCTGTTATAGAAACAAGCCCCGAGCAAAGGGGTTCTGAGGTCCATACCAAGAAGACAGTGATGATCAAGACCATTGAGACCCGGGACGGGGAGGTAAGTGGTCTGCCAGGTCCCCTTACCCTTGGCGGGGGCCTCTGGGGTGTGTCCGGGGGGCTGTCAGCCAGGTGCTTTCCACCAGCTGCGCTGGTTCAGGCTCCTGCCTGGGGGCAGAGGGGATCCTGCTGTGCTGGGGTGGAGGTGGCCTGGGGCCATGGCTCTGTTCTCTGGCCAGCACTGGGTTAGACTGGGTTTCTCTTCCTCTCCAGGTCGTCAGTGAGGCCACACAGCAGCAACACGAGGTGCTCTAAAGCCAGAGACCCCTCTGCCATCAGAGACCGTCCTCACCCCTGTCCTCACTGCCTCCTAAAGCCAACCTCCTTCTATCCCAGGGCACCACACCCAGACACAGCACTCCCCTCACAGCCCCTGACCCCTGCTCACCGACCAGCCCTCCCCCACAGGGGACGTGGCCGAACCCTCCCAGGCACAGGGAGCCCCCTGCTGTATGAGGTGTGGATGTTGGAAGTGAGTGAGCCTGGCCCTCAGCTGCCCTTGTAGTGTGCTGGGCAGAGCCGGGATGGAGACAAGGCACAGCAGTGACCCTGCCCCTCCCACATCTGTGACCTCAGGCTCTAGCCTCTGGCTTTGGAGAGGACTCCAGCGCAGGGTGTAGGGACCCCGCAGGGTCAGGCTCAAGCCCCATGGACCTCCCCCACCCCCCCTCCCCAGCCTGAGTCAGAAAGGGCGGCATCCTCAGCAAGCCGGGCAGGTGACTAGGGACACAGCCCTCTGCGGAGACTGTGGGGCTTGAGACTGACCCCATGGTCCATTACTTTCCCAGGGTGGGCTTAGAAAGCAGGGGCTGCAAGAGGGAACCCCCGAAGGTGCCAGATGTGGGAGCAGGAGATTCAGAAGGAGAGAGGGTGGGCGAGATGCTAGAGAGAAGAGAGGAGAGAGGCAGAGAGCGGTCTCAGGCAGGTGGCCGGGGTGCCCACTTCCCTGTGCCTCCCCCTCCCCTGCTGCAGAGGCTCTGGACAGAAACAATAAAAAGATAAGCACAAGCGTAGCATGGCCTCTGCTGTCTTGACTGCCAGGTCTCCTCTGGGGAGCCCAGGGCCCCGTCGCACCTCCTCGTGAGATGGACTGTGTGCAGCCTTCCTGCCCAGCTAGACTGTCCCCCGGGGCCTGTCGCCCCTTCTGTCCCCAGAGCCTCCCAGCCTTGCTGTATGTGTGTAGCATATGGGGGAGGGGGCTGGGCAGGGGGCTTTGGTTGGGGAATCACAGATACCTCTCGTTAGGCCCCAGTTCCAGGACTGACCCCACAGACTGGCTCTGAAGTAGGGCTCCCTCGGTCCCTTTCCTAAAGAAACTTACACTTTCTTCCCACTAAACCTGCATCTTTTAAGCTCCAAGCCAGATTCGGGAAAAATAACAATGTTAAGAAAAATAGAAAGCTCTATCTTGTTCTTGGAGAAGAAGACTCGATACTCTAAAGATGTGATGTCAAGTCATCCTATGTTAACTTATAATTTCAATGCAATACAATCTCAATTAAAATACCAAAGGGAAATTTGGGGGGAATTTGGGAAGATGGGAGGGGAAGGTAGGACATATTTAAAAAAAAGGAAACCATGGAGTGAAACATTAACACAGGTACGTTAAAGGTTTCTGTGGGGAAACCTTAATTATTCAATACAGGGCGTGGGGGCATTTGGGTAGCCATGGGCAAGAGCAGGAGTGAAAGCTGTCTGTCTTTTCACTCCTTCCAAAAAAATAAATTCCAGGTGGACCAGAGATTTAGGAAGCTTGATGGATCCACATAGGTCTCAGCCTTCCAGCCACTCCTCAGATTTAAGGGATTACACTTTAGAGGTGAGAAGAGGGTAGAGATCACAAACATGATAAATTCGGACGGTCTGTAGGTGAAATAACTCTAACGGGGTTTTACTCTTAAAGTCCCTAGTGTGCCATTCCTAACTGGCTTTTTCCAGAAGCTTCCAAAGCCTTTCTGGTGGCACTTTCTTCCCCTCCTTGGGTGTGGCCTTGGCTCACGAGTTGCCAGGCTCCCCCTCCAGCTTGTGTGGTCCTTCCCTCCAGGACGGACCCCTTCTTTGACGTATGCTATCCTTCACCTTGCCCTGGGAGCATCTGGGGCTATACCCCATGTCCACACCCTCTGTCACTGGTGATTAATGTCCCTTTCTTTCCCCCCAATTCTCCAACGGAGTGAGCCCTGCAGGCCCCAGAATGCTCCCAATCAACTGGTGGTGGAACCCCAAATGAAATTAGAAGTAGCATTTTCTGTGTCTGCACAGTGGGATAAAGGAGGAGGGACGGGTGAGGGGCTTCTTAACCTCGAGCTTGCTGGGGGCGCTGGAATCAGAGCTAGTCTCTCTGTGAGAGAAACACCTGGGTGAGGTGGGCCCGAGTGGATAAGTGGTGGTGTGTGTGTATCTGTGAGTAATCTCCGGAGCCTCTCACTTCTTTCTTTTTTCCCCTGAATGAGTTCCATGCGCTCACCTACCCCACAAAGGATAAAGGGACACAGAGGTCAGAGAAGGTCTTAGAGTCATCCCTGCCTTCCCATAAAAGGCTTAGGTGCAGGGATTTCGCTGGTGGCGCAGTGGATAAGAATCCGCCTGCCAATGCAGGGGACACGGGTTCGATCCCTGGTCTGGAAAGATCCCACATGCCGCAGAGCAACTAAACCTGTGAGCCACAACTACTGAAGCCCGTGTGCCTAGAGCCCGTGCTCTGCAACAAGAGAAGCCACTGCAAGGAGAAGCCTGTGCACCACAAAGAAGAGTAGCCCCGGCTCGCCACATCTAGAGAAAGCCCGCGCACAGCAACGAAGACCCAACGCAGCCAAAAATAAATAAAATTAAATCTTTAAAAAAAAAAAAAAAAGCTTATGTGCAGACTGGTCACTAAGAAGGAGAGAGTGTAGGACTTTTAGACTCTCAGATCCAGACCTCAGAGTTGCCCAAGCAATGACCTCTACAATGTGGAAATCCCCTCCCCAGCCTTGTCCCACACCTTGATGAGCAGTCCTCAGGCTCTGCTTGAATGTCTCTGGGTCCAAGAACACAGTGCCTCCTCGGTAGCCCCTTCTAGCTGGGACAGCTCTGAAGGTCAGAACACATCTGCCCCTGTGACGGCTATCCACCTGTCCTCAGAGAAGATGGGAGGCCCAGGGGAAAGCATTCTCTGAGCAGAGCCTTCCTGGGACTGGAGAGTCTGGAGATTCTAAGCCCTCTGCTTTGTCTTTCTCCTTAGGAGCTGAGCAGTGACCCAGGAATCTAGGGCAGAGGAGACTGATGTGGGGCTCCCAGAGAATGGACAAAAATAAACCAAAAAGGGTCTGGGTCTCATGTGGTCATACACATACACCAGACCTTCAGTGTGCCCTCACCCTGTGCCCACACATGCACCCCATCACCGCCGTGACAAAACCTCTCCCTGCTCCTTGGGACACTGGCATCTCCTCCTTCAAGACTCTGCAACCACCAGGTGTTCATTCACCCTTGGCATTGCTGGGTTTTACCTCCTTCAGCCATGAGTCATGGGGGAAGGGGAAGGGAGTTAGAAGGTCAAAGTAGGGGTGCTCCAGTGGGAGCATATGAGGTGGGGTTGAGCCCTCGGTCCTGTCTTCTGCTCCTCTGTACCCTACCCACAGTACCTCTGGACCTTCTGCCCTCCTGAGCCTAACCAGAAGACAGTGGGGTGTGTGACTAAACCAGAAATCATGCAGCTGGAAGTTCTCCCGTTGCGGAGCACAGGCTCCGGACGCACAGGCTCAGCGGCCATGGCTCACGGGCCTAGCTGCTCCGCGGCATGCGGGATCTTCCCGGACCGGGGCACGAACCCGTGTCCCCTGCATCGGCAGGTGGACTCTCAACCACTGCGCCACCAGGGAAGCCCTATTTTTACTTTTGAATACAAGCAACAAAAGGTTTAATGCGGCATGATGTTTGTTTAATTGTAGAGTACAACCGTATAAATAGAGAGTAACAGATGAGGTCTTAATATGTGTTTGATTCAGTATTTTTTGAGCATATAGACTGTTTTCTAAAGTACTGTGGAGGAAAGTTAAGCTAAATAAAATACACCCTGCCCTCTAGCAGCTCCGAGTGAAATAGGTAATAGTTCTTATGGAACAGAACCCAGTTGTTACATGTGTTGTTAAAAAAATGTGAAACTCCATGAGAAAAGCAAATAAAAATGCAATACCAGCATGATTATTTTTAAATCTGTAATCAGAATATTGTAAACTCTTCTTAGAAAATCTAGGAAATACAAAATTTATTAAAAGAAAACCAAAATCACTCTACTCAGAGATTAAAAAAAAAAAAAAGACTCTGAATACTGAGAAGTGAGAGGGCTCAGAGAGCGCTAACCAGCTTCGCACTGGACCGGGGGGACCAGTTCCAGACCAACTCAGGACCCACTTGAGGAGGTGGAGTGGGAAGGATTGTGGAGGCAAATAGGTCCCTAAGCCAAGAACTGAGGTGTCAGTGGGTACTTTCCTACCCTGTCTGTCCACTCTGGCTACCCTGCCACCCCTCTCCCTGGAGACAAATCATTCCACCCATTCACCACCTCCCTCATTCCTCCTCTGACCACAAGCCTGACCAGGACACATATGCAAATATATCATAGACCTTTAATTTGACACCTAAAATGTCAGCTACCCAAGGGCAAGATTTTCATTCATTTTATTCACTTCTACATTCCTGGTGCCTGGAAAAGGGCTTGATCCATAGAAGGTGCCCATCAAATATTTAAATACTTGTTGAGTGAATACCCACTGGGCCCTTTTATTTACTTTTCTCTAAATTAAGTATTTATCAGAAAGGCTGATGGTCCCCACTTCATTCACTGATTCAACAAACAGTGTGCTTTTACCATGTGCCAAGCACATGGTGCATCATTGTGACTTGGAGGAAACTCCCCATGGCCCAGAGAGGTGGGGTGAGCTGTCAAGGTCACACAGCGTATCATTGGCAGAGAAGTACTGGGGCCCCTGCTCCTTGGCCTCCAGAGCGCGGATTTCTTTCCATGACACCACAGGCTTGTGATTGCAAGGCAGGGCAGACTGGCAGTACACACCAGCTCGGTGCCAGGCCACAGGGCACTGTGGGGCCATTCTGAGGGACATATGAGCGCCTTGCAGCCAGCTGCTCTGGGTGAGGGCCCTGGTTAGGGCCTGAGGGCTTCCAGTGTCACAGCTAGTGCAGGCTTCTCCAGGAGAGGGCGTCCGCAACTTGCAAGGGCCTGTACCCTCCCTACCCACACACTCCTGCCCACACCTCAGTGAATGCCGTCATTATGGACATTCAAACAGAAGATGCACAAGCCATGTTCCAGGCTCTGTGCCAGGCCCTTTTAAATAGTTAACATTCATTTTAATATTTAATATACTAATTTAAAGCCATCACAACAACCTACGTCAGATCATGTAATTCCTTGGCTCACAAAATCCTCTGAGATGACTTCTGTTTTCACTAGGAATAAAAAAGCCATGGCCAGGCTTCCCTGGTGGCACAGTGGATAAGATTCCGCCTGCCAATGCAGGGGACACGGGTTCGAGCCCTGGTCCGGGAAGATCCCACATGCCGCGGAGCAACTAAGCCCATGAGCCACAACTGCTGAGCCTGTGCTCTAGAGCCCGCGAGCCACAACTACTGAGCCTGCAAGCCACAACTACTGAAGCCAGCATGCCAAGAGAAGCCACCTTAATGAGAGGCCTGCGCACCGTAAGGAAGAGTAGCCCCTGCTCATTGCAACTAAAAAGAAAGCCCGCGTGCAGCAACGAAGACCCAATGCAGACATAAATAAATAAATAAATTTATTATTTTTTTAAAAAGAAAAAGCCATGGCTTACAAGATTCTAGGTTATCTGACCTTTGCTGCTTGTCCGACCTCTTGTCCCTCCAGTCTCCCCGCTCACTCTCTCCAGCCCCGCTGGCCTCCTGGCTCTTCCGGAGCCCACAGGGCATATCCCACCTCTGTCTGAAGCAGTCTTGCCCAGACTTCTACCCCGTTTGCCTCCCTATCCCTTCAAGATTGGCTCAACTGCTCCTAGCCAGGCCAATTCCCATCATCACCCTGTTTGAAAGAGCAAGTCCCCCACTACACTCCCATCTCCCTTATCCTGCTCCATTTTCCCACAATACTCATATTCTTCTAATGATCTCTATCATTTCTTTATAGTTGTCTCCTTCCTCGAATATAAGCAACATGGGGGCAGGAACCCTCGTCTGTTTTGTTTGCTGCTATTTCCCTAATGGCTAGCACAGTACCAGGCACACAGTAGGAACTCAAAAATGTTTGTTGAATGAATGAGTAAACCCTGAGTTGGGCTACCCCCAATTTATAGATGAGGAAGCTGAGGCTTAGAGATGTTAGGTGACTTGATCAAGACCATACAGTTCATTTATTCAGCCAACCAGCCAACCACCCAACATTTATTTGCAGACCACCTACTGTTTTCCATGCAAATTTTTGAGGCACTGTGACAGGAAGTTTTGGATTATTGGTTTTTAAAAACAGTCTTGAATCCTTTGGTCTTGGTGTTCCATCTGCTTACAATGTCTTCCCCCACATTTTTACTTTTTAGAATTCAATTTACATTTAAGAATTCAATTCAGCATCAGTGGTTGCCTGGGTTGGCGGAGGGGGCGAGGTTGATTACAAAGGGGATGCTCCAGCCAATCTTTAGGGTGATGAGACTGTCCTGTACGGTCCTGGGGTAGCAGATACACAGTCGTCTGCATATGTCAAAACCAGGAGAACTGCACATCACAAAGAGTAAAAGCTTTAATGTATGTAAACTAAAACCAAAGATCTTATTCCTCCAGGCTCTTGGTCCCTGTAGGCATAATTCAGTATTTAAATTGTTTCTTCTCTGCCCTCTCCATGCACACACAGACACAAGCACACTTTGACTTGAGCCTCCCAGAATGACGGGGTGGGGGGCGTGGGGGGTGAATAAGTACCTTTCTCCATCTAATGACTCCCACCTCCTCCTTTGACTCCCCCCTGCCTTTCCCAGGCTTCATCCCTCAGGGCTCAAGGTCAGGCCTGGGTCTCTCACCTAAACATCTTTTTAAACTTTTTATTTTGTGATAATTGTATATTCACATGCAGTTATGTGAACTAGAAACAATACAAAGGGACTTCCCTTGTGGCCCAGTGATTAAGGCTCCGTGCTCCCAATTCAGGGGGCCCAGGTTCGATCCCTGGTCAAGGAACTAGATCCCACATGACGCAACAAAGAGATCATATGCTACAACTAAAAGATCCCACATGCTGCAACTAAAAGATCCCACATGCTGCAATGAAGATCCCGCAAGCTGCAACTAAGGCCCGGCGCAGCCAAATAAAAAAATAAATAAATATTTTTTAAAAAACCCAATACAGAGAGATCCTGTATATCATTCACCTGCTTTCCCCCAATGGTAACATCTATAGTACAATATCACAACCAGGAAATTGCCATTGATATAGCCCACCTTCTTCAGGTTTTACCAGTTTGTGCACTCAGTGTGTGTGTGTGTGTGTGTGTGTGTGTGTGTGAGCACATGCATTTAGTTCTGTGTAATTTTATTGCATGTGTAGATTCATATGACTACAACCAGTCAAGATACAGACTGTCTCATCACAAAAGTCTCACTTAGACTTTTAAAAGAGGTAATGCCCTATCTTTTTTTTTTTTTTTTTTGCGGTACGCGAGCCTCTCACTGTTGTGGCCTCTCCCGTTGCGGAGCACAGGCTCTGGACGCGCAGGCTCAGCGGCCATGGCTCACGGGCCCAGCCGCTCCGCGGCACGTGGGATCTTCCCAGACCGGGGCACGAACCCGTGTCCCCTGCATCGGCAGGCGGACTCTCAACCACTGCGTCACCAGGGAAGCCCTTTTTTTTTTTTTTTTGTCATGTCCTATCTTGATGTTTCTCAAGGTACAACTCTTAGATGCATCAGAGTCACTGGGCTACTGATGTACCAATTCCTGGGCTCCCCCAGCGCCCCATATTGAACCTGCACCTCTGGGAGTGGAGCCTGGAAATCTGTATTTTCAACAGAGGCCATATTTTGAGAACCATGGGTCTAACTGCCTTCCACATCTCCCATCTCGAATCCACCCTCCACAACTGTGGCTGCTAGAGGGATCCTTCTAAAACACAGCTCTGACCACATTAGCCTACTGTTTAACGACCTGCAGTGGCCCCCATCAGCCATCAGGATAGAGACCTTAGCAAGCAAAGGTCCTCTTATCAGGCCCCACCTCTCACCTCCACTCACCTCACCCCACTGCGGTTCAATCCCTCCAAACTCCTCTGATTCTTTTTTTGGCTTCGCCGTGGGGCTTGCAGGATCTTAGTCCCCCAACTAGGGTTCGAACTCCGCGCCCTCGGAAATAAAACCGCCGAGTCCTAACCACTGGACCGCCAGGGAAGTCCCCAGAGTCCTCTGATCCTTAGCGCACGTCATCTACTTTCATCATGCTCTGATTTTGGTCACGCGGTTCCCCCTGCCTGGAACATCCTTCCCACTCTTCTCTGCCTGTTGCAACTCTATACAACTACCCATTTTTTACAAATGAGGACTTGGAGGTTGAGAGAGGTTTGATGTCACCCAGTAAGTGAGGGCAGGGAGCCAGTCCACCTGACTCCCTGCTCCAGGTCTTACTGTTCACCACGGCTGTCCTGGAGGCTGGGGGAGGCCACTGGTCCCTCTTCCCCAGGGTCTGCTCACCTTCACTTGGGCCTGCCTGCCCATATGCCTCTCAGAGGTCTCACCCAGGACCTCCTCTCCCTCTCCCCCAGCCGCGTGGGGCTGGGAATCAGGGGCCTGAGAGGAGGGAGGAAGGGAAATGGGAATGAGCCCAAGGGTAACCCGACTCCATGAGTGGGTGGCTGGGGGGGGTGGGGCACACCACGGGAGGGGGCTTGGAACACGTCCTCGGGTACCCCGTTAAGCCAAGGCGGGCGATGGGGGCTCCTAGAGGGGGAGAAGGAGCAGAGTGGAGTCCAAATCCCCTCCTCTGCTGCCCCCTCCCTCCACAGCTCCCTCGGCAACCCGAGCCGGGGGGCCTAAAAATAGCCCCCGAGGCGCAACCGCGGCCGCCCTGGTGACCTTCTGGGTAGCACAGGCCGAAGGCGGGCGGGCAGCAGGAAGGCAGGGCGCCGGTCCCCCAGGACTCATCTCCCTGGGCAACATCCCCCGGGTGGCCCAGTGGCCGTCCGGTTCCAGCGTCCCCCCAGCCCAACTCGCAGAGACCATGCAGAAAGCCCGGGGCACGCGAGGCGAGGACGCGGGCACGAGGGCACCCCCCAGCCCCGGGGTGCCCCCGAAGAGGGCCAAAGTGGGGGCCGGCGGAGGGGCGGGGGCCGGGGCGCCAGTCTTCCTGCGGCCCCTGAAGGACGCGGCGGTGTCTGCGGGCAGCGACGTGCAGCTCCGGGTGGTGGTGAGCGGGACGCCCCAGCCCAGCCTCAGCTGGTTCCGGGATGGGCAGCTCCTGCCCGCGCCGGCCCCTGAGCCCAGCTGCCTGTGGCTGCGGAGCTGCGGGGCGCGGGATGCCGGAGTGTACAGCTGCAGGGCGCAGAACCAGCGGGGCCAGGCCTCCTGCGAGGCTGTTCTCACAGTGCTGCAGGTCGGAGGTAATGGGGAGGTGGGGGCCAAGCCTGGCAGGGAGGGCCGCCCACAGGTAGAGAAGGGGTACCTGGGCCACACCGGGGAGGTACCTGTTCATCCAGCCTTCTTCCCGCATTTCTGGCTTCTCAGCTGTGCTGACCCAGGAGTGCCCATCAAGAGGAACGTGCAGGGAAAGGGGTGTCAAGGTAGAGAGGCTCCCCACAGAAGGTCAGAGGTTAAGGGTCAGCATTTGGTAAGCAAAGCCTGAGCCCTACGCAGGCGTTTCTGGGAATTCCATAGTGGGAACCCTCCTAGCTTCCCTGTAGAGGGAGGCTTCCTGGGAAAATTGTTTTCATCGGCTCTGATAATTTAGACTGGAGACTCCTAATCAGCCTCTTACAGGTGTGTGCGTGTCTGAAGGATGAGGCCAGCTCCCCTGGTGTGCTGCGATGTTGAGGGGATGGGTCAGAACCCCTCACAGTCCATTGCTAGGGCAGGCTGGTGTGGTCAGCACCAGGCCGGTTGGAGGAGGCCAGTGGGTGGACAAGTACGAACAGGGTGCAGAGCATCAGGGAGTAGAGCTAGGGCTGGGGGCTCCTAGGCATGTATGGAGGTGAGTGCTTGAAAATCCACATGGAAGCACGCCCGTGTGCATGTACCTGTGCACGTACGGGCTGTGCGGGGGTCTGGTGGTACCAGCAGTTGAGAGGTTTGTGGAGTTGGTATAGAAAGTGCATGGGCCGTGTGTGTCTGAAGTTCAGAGGGCATGGAAGGGGGATGCTTAGGCCAGTGTTGGGGCCCCAGCCTGTGTGTGTGAAGGGGTGGATTATGCCCGCATCCCGGGCCAGAAGGGGAGGGGTACAAGACTGGGCCTGGTGCTCAGGGTCCTGCTAGGACAGATGTGGGTGCAGGCCAGGGTGGAATCTCCTTGGGTCAGTGTTTGGGCTTCCTTTTTGACTTCCTCAGCCCCAAGCCAGTTCTTCTCTAGGCTGAAGACAGAGCCTCAGCAGACTGAGTCTTAAGAAATAGAATGCTGGGCTTCCCTGGTGGCCCAGTGGTTGAGAGTCCGCCTGCCGATGCAGGGGACGCGGGTTCGTGCCCCGGTCCGGGAAGATCCCACATGCCGCGGAGCGGCTGGGCCCGTAAGCCATGGCCGCCGAGCCTGCACGTCCAGAGCCTGTGCTCCGCAACGGGAGAGGCCACAACAGTGAGAGGCCCGCGTACCGCAAAAAAGAAAGAAAGAAAGAAAGAAAGAAAGAAACAGAATTCTGAGGAAGTGGGCTGCAGCTGGAGGAGATGGCAAAGAGCTTGGGGTCACTGAGTCTGTCCTGGATATTTTCAAGAGGGAATTCTCACTCCAGCTGGGTAGTGTCATATAGGGTACATCCTTGGGGGCTTAGGGGGAGGCATACCATGCCACCCGGGTTACAGTGGGACTTGGGGGCTCTAGCATCCTGAAGGAACTCAGAACCTGGAGGGAAAAGAAGGCCGCAGGGTGCAGCTGTGTCAGGAGCTGGAGCAGGGGTTCAGCCTCCCTCTGTCAGCATCTCCACTGTCTCTCTAGCCCCACCCTGCCCACCTTCTTCTTCAATGACACAGAGGACCAAGGCTGGCTCCTCTTGGCTGCCTTCGCACTTGTCCAGGTAAAGGCTTTCCTTGCACCCTTCTGGGGTCAGGGGCTGGGGCCCATCCTGGCAGAGCTCTGAGCTGGGGAAGGATTGGACTCCTTGGGGGTCTTTGCTCTGATGCCCTCGGGGGCAAAGGGGACTGAAAATAGAACATAAATAAAAGCACAATAGATAGATTGATGAGAATACAAGTTGGAGGAGAGAGATATTGGGCAGAGAGAGGAAGCGCTGAGAAGGAGCTTGGTGTCATAATGTTTGTTTAGAGTCAGAAAGGACCACAGAGAACCGCAGGTGCAAAGGCTGCCTTTTACAGGTGAGGACACTGTGGTCCAGAGCAGAGGGAGAGGCCATCACTAGCTAACTAGCTGAAAGACAAACAGCTAGTTGTGTCCATCCTAGAACTCAGAACCCAGTCCTTTTGGCTTGGGCTCTGGAGGCATTTTACCTCTTAAGTGCTGGAGGGAGGAGAGAGAAAAGGAAAGGGGAGCTGTCCATTGTATGGAGAGTAGCCCAGCCCTGGCCTTTCTGAAGATGAGAGGCTCCTAGCCTGTTCTTGTCCCCCAAAGTGGGGAGAGTGACATTATGCTAGAGCTCCCCAGACCCTCTGTAATCCGGGTGGCATGGTCGGCAGAGCTGAGCCCTGGCTGGGCATACCTAGCCAGAGGCCGGGAGGACGGTCTCCAGGCTGCTCTGGTAGAACAGCATGTTTGAAAGGCTGGGGTGAGGAAAAGACCCTGGGTGCTGCGGGACTGGACTGGGGGGCCTTTTGCCAGTCATGTTAAAACAAGAAGAGGGTTGGGCTGCAGCAAGTCACATTTGAGAACTTTTTCATGCTGGTAAAATCTTTGCCCCAAGAGCAGGTTTATAATTATGATTAATTGGTAATAATTCTTAGTAGTATTGATAATTCGTAATAATACGAATAGCTACTATGCCGCTGTGTGGTAGGCAATATGCTATTGTATCCTTTGATATATCATTTAAGTCCCACAGCCACCCTAGGGAAACTGAGGCCCAGAGGGATTAAATGAAGCATCTTGGTTGTACTGATAGGAGGTGGCAAGGCAGGGATGGAAGCCTGGGTCTGTCCCACTGCAAAGAACCACATGCTTAACTACTATGCCCCTCCAACATGATTGGCAAGGGAGGGGCTTTGCTTTGGTGATGTTGGGGGACTGACTGGGTGAGTCTGTCTTCCTCTTCTTCCTATTGCCCGCCCTCCACCAGTCCCTGCTTAGTGACAGGTCCTGGTCAAGGTCAGTTGGGCAGGCAGCTCAGCATTGCTCAGACTTACTCATGGAAAACTTTCTTGGTTGGGATCAACAGCAGGAGGACTTCAGGGTTCTCGAGGAAGTCCAGCCAAGACCTGGCTACAGAGGGAAGAAGGCTGTATCCTGGCTGGGATTGCTGTCTGGCTCGGCAAGACAGGGTGATGCTAAGGTTCCTGGCACTCCTGAAGCCTGAGATGTTAGCTCAGGGATAGAGGGATATTGGCATGGCTTGGGGAGGCTGGGGCCTTGAGGAGACAAGAGGGCTGCAGGCAGGAGAGTTTGGAGGATGGGAAACAGGAGGGTGGGATTTGGGGTGCAGAAATGAGGAAAGACCAGAAATAGTGAAGATGGCAGAGATGCAGGATACTTGCAGAATATGTCACATGTGTAAAGCACCCTATCTCATTTTGGTATTTAAACTTCTAAGCCCCAGGTTACTGTTATGCCCATTATATGTAGAAGAAAACTGGGGTTCAAAGAGGGAATTTACCCCAGGTCACATGGCTAGTGAGGTGGCAGGACCAGATCTGAAAGCTGGGTCTCCGGGTCTAGGTCCACAGTGCCTGTCCTCAGAAAGAGAAGTGTGGGAAGACTGAGGCAGGGATCTGTCATCCTGACCATCCTTCTGTCAATATCCCCAAAGCCATCTTCTGCCTCAATCTCCAAGATAGGCAGGCATGCTTCTCTCTCAAAACATCAGGCTCCCACTTGCATGGGCTAAGGAGCCATGTGCCAATCAAGTAACCAGAGCAGGCGCCACCATTAAAGCTTGGGGCATGTGTGACCGGAGCAGGAGGCCTGCACTGAAGGATGGGGGGTAAGGAGGAGAGAGCACAGCCAAGGGAGGGCCCAAGCTGACAATGCTCACCGTGTTTGGCAGTTGGAAGTCTCATAGCCAGGGCCTGGGAGACCCTGGTGCCAATCAGAAGGGCCAAAGGTCAACAGACGGTAGTGAACCATGCAGGGGACTCGAAGGCATGGAGAGGAGAGATTAGAGAGAAGGAGAGAAGGCCAATTAGCAAAAGAAAGGTGGTGAACACACCAGGAACTGCATGCGGGTAGATTCTGCAGTGTCATCTTTTTCACCTACAGTGTGGAATGTCCGGATGAAAAGCCAGGAGGAAACTAGTATGGAGTTGGGAACGGGTATTTAGAGTGGCCCCCTTCATTCATGCCAAGCCCTAATTAGGGAGAGGAGGAGGGGCCAGAGAGGGAGCAGTGAGGAGTCCTGGGAGGGAAGAAAGGGAAGAACAGAGAGCGCATGAAGTTAGCCAAAGCCCGTGCAGGAGAACTTTCCTGAAGCTAAGGCAGGCCCTCCCTGGAAGATCCCGAGTGGAAAGCAAGATTGTCACTTCTCCAGTTTCTGGAAAAGGGTCTGCGTCAGAACAGAGGCGGAAGGCTGGAGAATGAGCGGCTCCGGGAAGATTTACAGTCCCCATCCCCCCATCCCCATCCTGTCCACCGGCAGCTCTGTCGCCCCTTCCCATGTGTATTGAGTGCCCACCGTGTGCCAGTCACTGTGCTAGGTGCTTGAGATTTATAAGTGGGGGGGCGAGAGGGGGAAGACCAAAATTCTTGTCCTCCTAGAGATGACATTCTAGGGAGGGGACACAGCTTATATGCAATAAACAATAAATATGTGAAAATGATATAGTATGTCAGAAATACAGAGCTGGGTAAGCAGGAGGAAGGAAGGGAGAAGACTAAAGCAAGGCAGGGAGAGAGGGGAGCGGGGGTCTGGCTCAGAGGAGGGTCTGTGTGAGAGATGAGGCACGGCATAACGACGGGTTTTCTCTGGTTAAGGAGAAATGCTGGCGGGGCAGAAGTTGGAAGTCTGGTGTGGGGAAATGGCGGGGGAGCCCAGCTGCCCAGCCTTGGAGGGAAATGGGACATTCTGGGGCCAGCTGGGGCCCCGAGAGCATGCCCCAGGCTGGCCTATGTGGGTGAGCAGTGCAGGCCCAGAGCAGGAACCCAGAATCTCATGGGCCTCTCCTCGGCGCAGCTGTCCCGTCACTCACGCCTGCTGCCCATTGGTTATTTTTGCTATGGAATGTGCCAGCCCCTCGGATTCTCCTGGGCAACAGGGGCTCAAGTTACTCCCTCTCCTCACTCAGCTCCCCCATCTGTGAGTGGGTGTGTTTGGGGGTGGGCAGGGAAAGCACCTGTGTGAGTCCAGGGTCCTCTGGTTGCAGCTGATGTGGACATGCACATGTACCCTCTCATTGCACGTCCTGTGCGTGTGTCTGTAGGTGCAACCTCTGCTTCCGGGGGTCTGGGAAACAGGACCACCTGTAGGCACTGAGATTGTACAAGACATGACCTAACACTTTAAAGGGCCACAAACTCAAATAACTTCAGGAGCCAAGTAGAAACTGAAAAGGAGCGAGCTGCAGTTGTCAGCAGCTGAATTTGAGCGTGTTTGCCGTGCAAAATACTGGGCAGGCTGAACAGAACTCCTCAGTTGGCTGTGTATTTACTTTGGACCCATGCTTTAAAGAAAAAAGTTAGGCGTCCCACTGACCAATCAGCACGTGAGGCTTTATGAGACAGTGGTCAGTAACTCAGTCACAGTGCCTGGGTTAGAATCCTGGTCTCGCAATTACCGGCTCTGTGACCTTGGGCAAGTAACTTCTCTGTGCCTCCGTGCACAGATTAAATGAGTTTATTTATATCAAGTGCCTAGGATATTGCTCAGTACATACTAAGCATGCTGTCAGCATTAACGATGATGACTTAGTAGTCACATCTCAGAAACCAGATTGGCATTACTTGTGCAGGCTGGGGTGGGAATTTGGATCTGGGGACCCATGGAGGCACAGAACCTGTGTGGCTTTGGCTAAGTGATAGGACTTCTCTGAGCCTTAGTCACTTATCAGTTAAATGGAGTCAGTTACATGTTCATAAGGGTTTCAAGCTCACCGTCTTGTTGTCAATAAGGTAACGTTTATAAAGTGCCTGGCATTTAATAAATGCTTAAGAAACTTAGTTATAATGATTGTTGGGGCGGGTAGTTTTGTGTGGGCAACATATGCATGGTACCAAATGAGAGGAGGACAAAGAAAATTTGGTGAGTGTGCTCACCTGTGAATGAGAAGGTGGGTTATATGTGTGAATAATAGAAGCATCTCTGGGCACCTTAGCTCGTGTGTGTGTGTGTGTGTGTGTGTGTGTGTGTGTGCGCGCGCGCGCGCGCGTTTTATCCACAAAGTACCTATCATCACGGAACTCGAGGGCCCTTTCTGGCTTTCCTAAGCAGCCTGGGGGGATTCGCATTCTGGGTACATGTCACTACGAGGATCCTTGCCCTGTGTATGATCTGAGCGCCCCCGCCCGGCGCCACTGCCCTGCGGCGTGTTGGGTACTGCCTAGAAAGGCGGACGCGTGCGCATGTTTGTGGAGTGAGCCAGTGGAGATGCGGCTGACCTTCCGGAGCAGCCCCGCGGGAGGCGGGTGGGGGTGGCGTGGACGCCGCGTTGGGCGGCCAATGAGAGAGTGGCCCGAACTCTCCTAGGGGCCACTGCACCCCTTTCTGTGCCTCAGTTTCCCCAAGTGCCGATGCGGGCCGGGGGGGCCGCGAGGCAGGTGATCGTCGCCCCAGGGGACGCAGGGTAGCAGGCGAGGGAAGGGGCGTCCGGT
>NW_020175039.1:5029317-5035111 GCF_003031525.2 Neophocaena asiaeorientalis asiaeorientalis | reverse complement strand
GGTAGGCCCCCGCAGCAGCCCTCGGCGTGGAGCGCCCACGGGCTTCTGTGCCACCTCTCGTCTCTGTCCAACCCCTGGCCCCCGCCTGGCTCTCCCCAGCCCCCAACTCCGGAGCCTTCCATCTTCCGGTGCTCCTGAAAGCACCGCGCAGGGATCTGCGCTGAGCTCAATGCATTCCCCAAGCCCTGCCCCGTCCTCCGCGGACCCGGGCCTCCTTTCTGCTTTCGTGAGGCTCTGGCCCTTTGGGGGATCTTGCCCTCTGCCCCTTCATCACCCTCCTTTGCCCTCTTGTCACCTATCCCAGATGTCTGTCCTTGCCCCAGCAGGAATCTGTGTCCTGGTCCCTCCATCTCTCAGTCATCCAAGCATGTTCCCCCCACCCACCTCAGTCTCTTCCTTCACATCAGTCAGCCTCTGTCTCTGGGGGGTGTCGCTCAGGTCCCCAGTCCTCTGTCCAGCTTTTGGCCCTTAGTCCTCTCTCCTTCCTCCCCGCTCTTCCCCAGAGGCATGCTGGAGCTCCAGCCGGGAGGGCTGACAGGCAAGGAAGAGTGGAGACATTCCATACAGGGGAAGCTAGCTGCCCGGGGTCTCTTCCACTTCCCCCACCCACATTGGCCCCTGGAATGACTTTCTGTTTGATATAGAGGTTTGGACGAGAGGTATAGGGAGGTCAGGAGCAAGTCTTCCCCTCAACAACTCATTCTGGCTTTTCTCTTTCAGAAAACCGGCCACTCCCGCCGGGCCTTTGGCCGACTCACCCATGGTGCGTGGACCATGAGCTGCCTGCTGTAACCCATGAGCACTCCTCCTCTTGGTTCATGTCCCTTCATGAGGCACCCAGGCCTTGAAGATGGCCCATGAGATGCGGGACCCCCCACATGCCCACACTCACCCACTCACCCAAGAAGGCCCCTTGCAGCTGAGAGAGGGCCTAGCGATGGGGGTGAGGGGTTAGCTGGCACACCCCATCATGGGCCTGGGCTTACTGTTCTCCATCTGTGGGCCCTGTGGGTATGAGTTCAGTGCCATGCTCCTATAACCAGTACACGGCTTCTGCTTGTCGTGGCACCCGGGGAGAAACTGAGGCACAGAACCTGATAGAATTTGGGGAAGTTAAAAAATGTGCCCAGGAAACTTTGCTCCTAGCCTGACTACATTTCTGAGGACCATTCAGCAGTAGAAGAGAGAGATCGGGAAGAGGGTGTCTGTCACAGCATGACGCAGAACAGATGGGGAGGTTCGTCTGAAAGGAGAGGTCACATGTGGATGCACAATGCAGATACTGTAATAGAGCGTGGGCCTGACCCTTAATGGGGGGCCTGGGTCTGTGGCTGGGCCGAGCACAAGTAGGTGTGTGTATGCGTGTCCATGTGTGTGTGTGGCCAGTGGGAGCACCAGTGAAAGTGCCAAGGATGCCAGATCGCTTGGGTAGTTAGTTGAAGAATCTGCCGAAGCACATGGGCTCCCCAGTGCGGGGCCCCGTGGAGCCTGCAGGCAGTCAGTGAATGAGAGATGCTCTGCCATTCCCAGGTGTCTCCCTCCCCCCACTTCCATCCCAACAGGGCAGCTCTGGGCACTGGGTAGCCTCATGGCCCCTCTGTCCTGCCTGCCCACAGTGCCCTACCCCACAAACCCTCTGATAACAGTCTGTCCATGTCTCTCTCCTGCTGCTCCTATGGAAGCGAAGTTTTCCGCTCCTGCAGAAAGCAAAGTTACGGTAGGAAACTGGCTCCTGCCCTAGCCCTCCACTTCCCCACTTCCCTGCGCGACCCCGGCCTCTCCTCACCCTGCCTCAGCTGCACCCTGATGTGTTCCGGCTGGTTTGGGGTGGAGGACAGGCTCACCCTGCGGTTGGTCGAGTGCCCTGACAGTACGACTCTGAGGTGACTCCCCTTTGTTCCTGGGGTGCCAGGACCCAGAATTTAGAGCCTTGGAACCTAGGACCTTATTATTTGGGGGGCTGCACAGGAACTTAAGTTATCACTGACAGAGGAGGAGGGAGAGGGGCTGCAGCCCCGCAGTCCATTAAGTGGCCGGGAGGGGGTACTGTAGGTAGCTTTGAGCGCACCACCAAGGAGGCAAGGGTGAGTAGCCAGGGCCCCAGAGATGGAGCCAGGGGACTGGCATGGGAGGGGTTACCCTGCGCCTCTCAGGATGGGCAGCGGGATGTGGGGAGAAAAGTGGGGAAGGAGATAGATGCTAGAAGCCCTGCTGGTGGCGATACGGAGCCTCCTGTGGGGGAGGCAGGAGGTGACAGAGGGAAGAGTTGGAGTTGGAGGGAGGGAGCCCTGCCCACACAGACCCCTTCTGCTCCAGACTCGGAGACGGGCGAGGATGACATCAGCGACGTGCAGGGGACCCAGCGCCTGGAGCTTCGGGATGACGGGGCCTTCAGCACCCCAACGGGTGAGCTCTCTGGGGCGCTCACAGAGCCGGCAGGCGGCCTTCCCACAGGAGGTGCCTCACTTCACTGTGCTCCTTTCTCTAGGGGGCTCCGACACGCTGGTGGGCACCTCCCTGGACACACCCCCGACCTCCGTGACAGGCACCTCAGAGGAGCAAGTGAGCTGGTGGGGCAGCGGGCAGACGGTCCTGGAACAGGAAGCGGGCAGCAGGGGTGGCACCCGCCGCCACCTGGGCAGCCCAAGGCAAGCACAGGCAACCGGGGCCGGGCCACGGCACCTGGGGGTGGAGCCGCTGGTACGGGCGTCTCGAGCTAATCTGGTGGGCGCAAGCTGGGGGTCAGAGGATAGCCTTTCGGTGGCCAGTGACCTGTACGGCAGCGCATTCAGCCTGTACAGAGGACGGGCGCTCTCGATCCACGTGTAAGTAATGGCCTCACCTGGGCCCGCACTGTCCCACCTTACCATGCCGTCCTGCACTGCCCCTCACTGCTCGTCAGCCTCCATCCCCCCATCCCCTGCACCATCCAACCCTCTGTGCACTTCTCCACCCCCCCCACCCCGACTGCTTCCACTCCTGGCCCCAGCCACCCACTCTTGTCTTCCCACACGGCTCCATCCTCTCCTGTGCCGTCACCACCCACACCCTCCTGCTGCCACCTGTCCTGGCTCACTGTGCCATCTCCATGGTCTCGTGGACCCCTCTCTGCCTTCCTCGTCTCCTCCAAAATCTCCACTCTCCCGGGGGCCCTCTCCTGCCTCGCCCATTCAGGCTCCAGTTGTCCCCAGGCTCCCCCCCACCAGGGGCCCCCTCCGTGCCTGCTGTCTCAGCAGCTGCTGCCTTTTCATCTCTCTGCACATTCCTGTTCCCATGTGGGCCTTTTTCTGGGAGGAACTGAACCTTTCCGCACGGCAGCTCCCGGGAGAGCAGGAGGGAGCAAAAGAACACAACCAGGAGACAGAAGCGAGCGAGGCGGTCAGGGGGTAGTTGGGGCCAGGGGCCTGGGAAAGCAGGGGGATGTGAGGTGCGTGGAAGGCAGGGGGCTGGGGCAGGGAGGAATGGCGATGGCGGGGGCCTAGGGTGGAGGCAGAGGGCTGGAGTGATGGAGGTGGCGGCATGTAAGGATCTTGCGGGAGACGCCCAAGGGTGGGGTTGAAGGTTGTCCTGGTAGGCGGCGGTGAGGAGCAGAGGCGTTGGAGGCATTGGAGCCATTTTTGGAGATTTGAGGCTGGCAAATAGGAGGGAGTGCTATGGTAGAAGAGGGGAGTGGCTGATGAGAGAGGTATTAGGGGGCATTTGGGAGCTGACGGGGGGCCTGATTCGTGATGGGTATGGGTGTGTGTGGGAGGTACCATCATGGAGGAGAAAGAAGGGGCCTGGTGGGGGGAGGCGTTTGTGAGAGTGGCTGAGCTTGCTAGTGGTAGGCAGGGGAGAGGTCTCGGGCAGGCGCAGGGGAAGCACCCTTGCTTTATCTGGTTGGCGTTAGCCGGGCACTCCCGTGCCCTGGACTTACCTTTTCCTTCCCTGCCTTTCTTTGCCAGGCCCCAGCCTGAGCCTGGAGTTGCTATGGCAACTTCGGAGGAACCCATTTCCTTAGTGATATCTGTGGTACAGAGGCTGGCCTAGAGCTCGAAACTGCCGGCAACAGGCCTCCTCTGCTGTCCCCAATTTCTCTCCATGCCTCACCCAGTTCCCAGAGGCCATTCCTCAGGGACTTTGTTGTCCCTCCCCCAGAGTAGACTCTGCCTCCCTGTAGGTGGCTGGCTGAGGTTCTGCTCCCTAGGGCACTCTGGATTGCATCCCCGCCCCCCATCAGAGGTGAGGTCTGCAGTGTAGGTGGCTGACCCGGGTAGTTTAAAACACTCGGGCATCCCTAGAACTTCTGCTCTTGGCCAGTACCGTACCATTTCTCCTCCCTTCTGTGCCCCCAAAATCCCATTTTTCAGGGAACAAGGGCTCAGAAGCCAGACTACCTGGGTTTCAACCTAGCACCAACCATTTACTACTGGCTGTGTCACCTTAGTAAGGCACTTCACCTCTTTAAGCCTGTTTCTTCATCTGTAAATGGAGATAACAGTCCTATCGCAAAGGACTGTTGTGAGGATTAAATGACTCAATGCATTTTAAGCATTCAGTACATGCCTGACACATGATAAGTACTCAGTGAGCCACTTCATAAGTTTTTTTGTTTTATAAATTTATTTATTTATTTTTGGCTGCGTTGGGGTCTTCGTTGCTGCACGCAGGCTTTCTCTAGTTGGCGGCGAGTGGGGGCTAGTCTTCCTTGCGGTGCGCAGGCTTCTCACTGCGGTGGCTTCTCTTGTTGCGGAGCACGGGCTCTAGGTGCGCGGGCTTCAGTAGTTGTGACTCGCAGGCTCTAGAGCACAGGCTCAGTAGTTGTGGCACACAGGCTTAGTTGCTCCGCGGCATGTGGGATCTTCCCGGACCAGGGCTCGAACCCGTGCCCCCTGCATTGGCAGGTGGATTCTTAACCACTGCGCCACCAGGGAAGTCCCCATAAGTTTTCCTTAAGCTGTCTCTTATGTGTTAGGTATGATGCTAATATCTCAGATTCCTTTTCTTGCTAATTTCTATGCTTGATGTGCCCCTAAGAGTCCAGATGGGGGAAACTGAAGCCCAGCTCTTGGGCATCAAAGCTCTGCAGGTGAGAGGGGCACTCTGGGCTGACCAGCTCCTTCCCTCCTCCTCTTCTCCCACACCCACTGTTCAGGGCCACGCAATAGTTATTCGGGAGCTGACTTATTTCGGAGCACACCCCTCTGGCGAGTTTCTGTGTTTCTTAGGGGGGTTTCCAAGGGCTCAAGGTAACTTTCCCAGGGACAGGACAAAGTCAAAGCCCTGTACTGAGGGCAGATTTATCAAAGGGAACAGGAACCTGGGTTTCTCACTCCAGGGACCCCAACTGCCTGCCACCTGCTGTTAGCACTGCTGAGGGGCTCAGGTCTGAGGAGGTACTAGGCAATCTCAGGGATAAGGGCATTGCTCCTGGAAAGCTTATGCCTGTTCTTCCAGGGGCACGGTGAAGGGGGTATGTCCTGCTGAGGATGGGCAGGGCTGTGGGGGCCAGCTGGGGGCAGGAATGAGTGGAAGGCTGCATTCCTGAGAGGGCCCCTCCCCATCCAGCCCTCCTGCCTTCCCTCACCCACTTCATCCTTCGGGTCCTAAGCCTCATTCTTTTCTCTCCCACCATTCAGTTCTGTTTCTGCTGTTTCCCAGCTTCTGGGGCTGGGGGGAGGGGGCTGGCCAGAGCCCCTGGGACTGAGTCTGTACCTGGACCCAGCCACCAGCCCAATCTTCCGGCGCCAGAGCTGCCAGCCTCTCCCCAGCACCTGCTCTGGCTGTGCCTTCCTCTTGGGGGGGGGGGGGGGGG
>NW_020175039.1:4997868-5029061 GCF_003031525.2 Neophocaena asiaeorientalis asiaeorientalis | reverse complement strand
TTCCTGTCACGACCTGAAGGTCTAGGAGGGGAGGCCCCCTTAATCTTCTGCCCCTCTTCGTCTTGGTCCTGCAGCAGTCTCCCTCAGAGCGGACTGCACAGGGAGGAGCCTGACCTTCAGCCTCAGCCGGCCAGCGAAGCCCCCAGTCGCCCGGCCCTCCCGCCTCCCTCCAAATCCGCGCTGCTGCGCCCACCGTCCCCTCGGGTGGGTAAGCGGCCCCCACCGGGACCCGGAGCCCAGCCCCCAGCCCCCCCGCAACCGCCCCACCGACGCACCCGGGAGCCGGTGCCGCCCGAGGACGCCACCGCCGAAGAAGAGAAGCGAGGGAAAAAGTCCAAGTCTTCGGGGCCCTCGCTAGCGGGCCCAGCGGAGTCCCGGCCCCAGACGCCCCTGAGCGAGGCCTCGGGCCGCCAGTCGGCGCTGGGCCTTTCGCCGAGGCTGGTGCGCGCCGGCTCCCGCATCCTGGACAAGCTGCAGTTCTTCGAGGAGCGCCGGCGCAGCCTGGAGCGCAGCGACTCACCGCCGGCGCCCCTGCGGCCCTGGGTGCCCCTGCGCAAGGCCCGCTCGCTAGAGCAGCCCAAGTCCGAGGGCGGCGGGCCGTGGGGCACGCCCGGGGCCTCGCAGGAGGAGCTGCGAGCGCCGGCGGGCAGCGTGGCCGAGCAGCGACGCCTGTTCCGGCAGAAGGCAGCCTCCCTGGACGAGCGCACGCGGCAGCGCAGCCGGGCCTCTGACCTCGAGCTGCGCCTCGCCCAGGAGCTGGGCCGCATCCGCCGCTCTGCGTCGCGGGAGGAGCTGGTGCGCTCGCACAAGTCCCTGCGCGCCACGTTGCAGCGCGCTCCGTCCCCTCGAGAGCCCGGCGAGCCGCCACTCTTCTCCCAGCCCTCCATCCCCAAGACCCCGCGGGCCTTGAGCCCCCCCGCCGCCCAGCCGCCCCCTCCCAGTGTCGCGGGGAAGCCCGGGGATGAGCCAGGGAGGCCCCGGAGCCGCGGGCCAGCGGGCAGGACGGAGCCAGGGGAAGGCCCGCAGCAGGAGGTTAGGCGTCGGGACCAGTTTCCGCTGACCCGGGGCAGAGCCATCCAGGAGTGCCGGAGCCCCGTGCCGTCCCCGGCCGCCGATCTCCCCGAGACCAGGACGAAAGCGCCCCCGGGTCGGAAGCGGGAGCCCCCGCCACAGGCCGTGCGCTTCCTGCCCTGGGCCACGCCGGGCCAGGAGGGCGCTGCTGTGCCCCAGACCTTGGAGAAGAACAGGGCGGGGCCTGAGGCCGAGAAGAGGCTGCGCAGAGGGCCGGAGGAGGACGGCCCTTGGGGGGCCTGGGACCGCCGAGGGGCCCGCAGCCAGGGCAGAGGTCGCCGGGCCCGGCCCACCTCGCCTGAGCTCGGTAAGGCCTCGGGGAGGGTAGAAGAGGTGCTGAGACTGGGTGGGGAGCGCGTCTGGGAAGAGCGAGGCTGCTAGGCAGCTGCAAGGGTGTGGTTTCCCAGGGTAGGCATGGACCTAGGTTCGAGTTTGAGTGAAGGATTGTGAAGGCCCCTTGTGTATAACCTGCCCGCTGGTGACAGTGTGAGAGTGTTTTGTTGGAGGCTGGGCGGAGCCGAGGTGTGAGTAGAGACTTGGTGCCCAATGTTTGCTATAGGCCCCCTGAGTCCAGTGGCCTGCTGGCCCTAACGGTGGGCCTAATGGTCGGGGGAGGTACTGTGGGAACCTAAGGAGCCCCTCCACCCCCCACCCCTCTGTGGGGGAAGAGACAGAAGCCTGTCTCAATAAATAATTGGTCATGTCCCTATTACAGGTGAGCTTTGGGCCAGCCAGTTCTCAATATTTACCTTCCCATCCCGGCACCATGTCCTGACCTATCATAGATGTTGAGATCTGACCCAGCCTGCCTTCTAGCCGCCTCCTCTCTCCCATCTTTGAGTCCCTGCGTGGCTGAGCTGACTGTGTGTTGTCCCTCAGTCTTCCCGTGGGTGGTGGCCAATAGCCAGAATGCCCCTGCTGCCCCTAACTCTGCCTAACTGAACATCAACTTGGGGCCATTCCTGGAGCGAGACAGAGGAAGCCGTCCTTCACTGGCTCCCACCTCAGCTGCTTTCTCAGGCCAGATACCTCCACCCCCTGCTCCTAGGACGCCCTGTCAGTGTCTCTTTCAGTGCCTATACCACCCCTGGTTGTTTTTTTTATCACGTTATTTTTCGTTTTAGTATTACTGTCTCAGAATCTTTAGAGATGATCAGGAATCTGTTCATGATCCTGCTAGCCACATTGTTACATATCCACAGACAAGTCCCAGGCCTTGTATTAACTGGGCACTTAGGGATGTTACTTTATTTTAATCTGTATGTTAGCTCTGCAAGATGTTGGGTGTTATTTATCAGCTCCATCTTACAGATAAAACAGGCACAGAGCTTATCTAATTTGCCCAAGGTTATGTAGTCAGAAAACAGCATAATTGGGATCCTCTCTGTTCTTTTGGCTACATACGCTGTGCTTTAATCTAGCTTATAGAATGTCAGAATTAGAAAATACCCAAAGAAATCCACAACAGTGGAGTTTTATGATCTCTTTGTGTGTACAAGCTTCCCGTAAGCAGGGACTGTGTCTTATTTCCTGTTGTGTCCCTGGTACCTGTACAGGGTAAGCAGTAAGTGCAGTGTTACTGTTTGATGAACGAACACAATCTAAGCTGATCTTCGTGAGTCCTCTCAGATGGCTACCGGAAGCACCGGCCACTCCCTCTTTTGAATCCAGCGGCATCACTAGTTTGATAGCTCATCACGTGTTGCCCTGTGACACTATCATTGCTCAAGTCTTGGTTTGCTGTTGGCAGCTTGTGAAGTCTTGCGCCCCTGAGAGCACCTTACACAGGGCCTGATCTACCATCCCTGATGACTGATTTGTGTAAAGACATACACAGCACAGTCCCTGTCTTCCTCCAGAAACCAGCACTCTGACTGTGGCTGAAATTGAGCAGCCAAACCATTGTAGAGTCCAGGCCGCCCTGTCCCGTTTAAGAACTCCCTTCTGTCTTCCTTTCTTTCCTGTCTCAGGACATTCAGGAGAGAGACCCTTTGCTCCCTAACCCTTGCCTTCTAGAAGCCCCTCTCTCTGGGTTTGCCCTCTCTCCCCCTGAGTTATCCCCACAGGGATCGTGTCCCCTTACCCTGTCACCCATGTCTCCGGCAGAGTCTTCGGATGACTCCTATGTGTCTGCTGGAGAGGAGCCCCTGGAGGCTCCAGCCTTTGAGATCCCCCTGCAGAATGCGGAGGTGGCCCCAGGGGCGGATGTGCTGCTCAAATGTATTGTCACCGCCAACCCCCCACCCCAAGGTGAGCCCTAGGCCTGGGGCCAGGCTAAGATCGAGAGAGGGAGGGGAGATCCCCCCTCCCTACCCCCCACCCCAGTCCTCAGAGGGCGGGGTAGGGTGGGTGAAGAGGGGAGACCATCTGCTCCATGGGGCTGGCTGGACTCCTCTGTGTGTGTGTTAGGGGAGCTTCTCCAGAATCCCTTGAGAGAGGGGAGGGCAGGCTTGGGCTTCTGTGACTGAGGGGCATTCCTCGGGTTTCCCTAGGGTGGGAGAGGAGTGCCATGGGCTCTGTGTGGGGTGGGGCGAGCCCTAGGGGGCCCCTTTGGGCAACGGCAACCTAGTTATCCCGCTGCTTCCGCACAGTGTCCTGGCAGAAGGATGGGTCCTCGCTGCGCAGTGATGGCCGCCTTCTCGTTCGAGCCGAAGGCGAACGGCACACCCTGTTGCTGCGCGAGGCCCGGGCGGCCGACTCAGGGAGCTATACAGCTACTGCCACCAACGAGCTGGGCCAGGCCAGCTGTGCTGCTGTGCTGGCCGTGAGACCTGGTAGGGAGCCCGCGGGCCCTGGGGCCGGGTGGGGTGAGCAGTGACCCTTCCCATTCCTAGCCTGGAGCTTGGGCTCTCAACCAGTGTGCAGTCTCTTCTCGTGTGTTGGCTGCTCTGGTGGAAGCATTTTAAATGGCCCTGGCCTCAGGGCAGGGGCCAAGTTCCCAGGGCACACACCAGATGGGCCAACTCATGAAGTCATTGAAATTTGTCTTTAGCATCATCTAAATGCCATCCTCCCATGGCATTTTCCTGATCAGGGTCCTGTGGAGAAAGCAAATTATTCTTGAGTCTCAGAGAAAAAGAGTCTCCCAGCTCAAAAGGCTTAAAAGCCATCAGGAGTCTTCTGAGGCCATTTCCTGTCTAGAACGGTCACCCTCCCCACCCCCACCCCCGCAGTAAAAAGAGATGCTTTTAAGTGCCACAGCCCTCCCCCGCTCCCTTGCTCCTTCTGTTGAACCCAGAGCCCTAAAGAAGGTGCAGCTGAGAGCGCCTTTCGGGAGGTGGCAGTGGCTGAGGCTACCTCGTTTTCTATTTTTATGAAAGTCCTTTCTGGGTGTCGGACTGCTTCCTTTGGATTTAAGCCCACTTTATTTCAGGTTGAGGAGTGGTGTCAGTGTGCATGGCCAGTTCAAGTCATTCAGGTTGCTGGGCCTGACAAGGTGCTAGCCCTGGGCGGGGAGTGGCGGGGTGGGGGGATAGGTGAGGCTGGGTAGGGGGTGTTCCAGGAGGAAGAGTCGTAGACTCAACCCTTCCGGATATCATCACTGGGTAAGGAACTTAGATCAGAGGACCTGGGTTGGCGGACAGTGCAGGGCAGATGCACCCAGTGCCCAGAACAGCCAAGTGGTCGGTCAGTGTTGTGGGATGCCGGACTGAGAGATATCAGAGCCCTGAAGGGGCCTGGGAATTAGATGGGCAGCGGGTGGGGCCGGGCATGCCTGGAGAGGGAACAGCACGCACTGTTCTGTCCGCTTTCACTCAGTGCTGCAGGAGACAAGATAACAGAGCCCAATCTGCTGTGGTCCTGGGGCCTCCGCACCTTCACGATTGGGGAGTTCTTGGTGGCATCTGACCTGAGTCCCAGTCCTGCATTAGATCCTTTGGGCCGCACATGTCTGGCTCTGCAGAACTGCAGGTCTCCCTCTTCCTTAGCTTATGTGCACCTCCCAGGAGCCCGTGTATTAGGCTTTCTCCTTCTCCTTACCCCTCCCGCCACGCTGAATCATACCCATCCCTCCACTGCATGCTTCTGTCCTTCCATCACCTCTGGGATCTGCCTTCTGACTCAGCTCCCAGCTCCCCTTAGGTGGCTCGGACCTGGCTCCAGGACTCTGGTCAATACCGGAGACTTGGCACGGGGTTGTGAGCGGGTTGCCCCAGTACTGGCTTGGGGCCATTCGGGAGCCTTTTAAGGTTGGGAAGGAGGCTTGGGCAAGGCAGCTGTCCGCACTTGACTGGGAGTTCTGCATTCGCCACGCAGAAGCTCCCTGCACTTCAGTTTCCTCATTTGTAAACCAGAGATAATTATACCGTCCTTACGCATGGAAGCAAATGTGTGAACGAGCTTTATGAACTGTAAAACCGTAGACAAGTGTTAGTTGTTAGCGCCATTAAGGGCTGGTGTACACAGGAGCATGGGTTTCCACGAGGCTGCTGGGAAACTGCTTCTTCCTCTTCTGCCCTTTCTTCAGACTGTCTGTGCCTTGGGGACTCCTCCCCTGCCCTTGCCAGGCCTGCAGTCCCTCCATATTTCCCAGTTCCTGGGTCTTCAGCCCATCACAGCATCTCTGTGCCTCCTCCACCCTGGGGAGCCAGAAAGCTTCATCACGGTAGTCAGCTGTACCAGACATTGCAGCCAGGGAACAGCTTCTGTAAGTCAGGCTGGCTGGAGGGCCCCAGGGCTTGAGGGGCAGGCATGTGAGTCTAGATTTGGCTGTCGTGGAAAAAGCAGATTTTCTTACCCTACAAGGCACTGTTTGGTCCAAAGCAGCTGGACGGAGGCCAGTGGACCCAGAGAGCAGCAGAAATGGGTGGAACTGGTGGGTGGCACAGACTTTAGGCAAGGGAGGGGGCAGGCCTGGAGTCTGTCGGGAGTGAGGGGGCGGAGCAAGGGAAGGGTGTGTGCTCCGTGGCTGGGAGTGGAGCGGGTTGGGGGAGGGAGTGTATAGAGTCTTGTGGGAAGAGGCCTCCCGGAACCATCTCCCTTTCTTGCTCCTCACGGCCCCCCCTGCTAACCAGGGCTGGCTTCCCAGTGACCTCTCGGGGTTCCCCCCTCAACAGGACAAGCTTTTGAGATCCCACAGATCTCAGTTCCTGGTTGGGAACTTCAGGAACAGGGAGAACTGAAGAGGTAGTTCCCTGGGTGCTGCGATTTGGGGGGCAGAGCCTGTCTTCACTGCCTCTAACAGCCCCACCCCAGCCCTGGCTCCCTCCCAGCCTGCTCTACCCCACTGGTAAACTCTGCGGAGACTATGGTCATGCTCCCAAAGGGGGTGTGTGGATTGGGGCGGGGGCTTGGGGAGTGTGGGAGGTGTGCTTAACCAAAGCTAAGCATTCTCAGTGCTGCCTGCATCCATCACACAAGCCTTTAGTGAGCACCCATTGGGTGCTGAGTGCTACATCTCTAAGTAGTTTCTTGTGTTTGGAGAGTGCCAGATACTTTTTTCCAAACCCTTTCACATTTCTTCTCTTACTTGAGCTGCACCGCACCATATATACCCCTTGGAGAGGGACATCTCAGGTAGTAATATTACCATTTTACAGATGGGAAGATGAAAGCATAAAGTGACAGTTAGCACAAGGCCAGCAGCCTTTACTGAGCATCTATAATCTGCCTGAGAATGTTAGAAGCAACAGGTGATTTAGGGTGATGGAAGCAGATAAACTTAGTATGGATGGCAGAATAAGAGGACATGACCCTTTAGCATTTGCGGCGTGCTTCGTGCGTATCAGGCCCTGTATTGGTTGGGTTATCACATTTAATCCCCCACTGGGAGGTAGCCTCTATTATCACGCCCATGTTACAGATGAGGAAGCTGAGACTTGGAAAGCTTTAGCAAATTACTCCAGAGCATCACTGGTCATAGCACCGATGATAGAAATGTTCTTACGTGCACTAAAAGGGTAGCCACTGGCTACACGTGGCCGGCCATTGAGTACATGAAGTGCGGCTGGTGTGACTGAAGAGCTGACTTTTCCATTTTATTTTAGTTAAAGCGCACTGAAATAGTCTAAGGAAGCTGGTGGCTACCCTGTTGGGGTGCTCAGCTCTAGGAGCGGAGGCCACTGGGAGGCCGGGTCATAAAATGAAGCCCTGTCCCTGGGTCTCCCAAACCTGTACTCCTAACTACTGTGCTGTACCATCCCTTTTCCCACTACTCTGAAAGGGCTCAGGGTTAAGGTAGAATTGCGAGCCTGAGCTCCTGGGGCAGGGGGTGGAGAGGCAGAGACTATCGATGCCCTCTGTGGGTGGGTCAGCCTGGGGGGAGGGTTCTTCTCCTTCCTCTCTGAGTCCCCACCTTCCCCGTGGCTCTGGTCCTGCTTTGTTTCCCTGAGTGCCTGGTGTGCCCATGCTTGGCTCACCCCCACCGCAGGCTCTGGTCAGGAGTAGGGGGAATATAGGGGATTCGTGCACCCGGGCCTCCATCCTGCTGCCTTCAGTCCTCCCCTCAGGCACAGGTCTCATATATTTGAGCCCAAGGTTCTAGAATTTTCCAGCTGAGACCTTGACTTCTATACTTCCCCTCAGCTGACCACCGGGTTCTCATCTACAAAGCAAGGGTCATTGTAACTCCTGGGCTACTTCCTTGATAAGATTTGTGAGGCTCTGTGGGGCTAATGATTTAGCTAAGGACATTTTGGCCAGAGGATGAGGTTTAACAAAGGTCATTCTGGTCCCACCTATAGGACCAACACCACCATAACAGAAAAGAGGTGGTTTATTGGAGGTCATGAGTATAAAAGGAAAGGAAGAAGAAATCACGGCACCAACATCTGCCCCCCTCTTTTCCTGGCCCTGGTCTTGGCCGGCTGCTGCAGAATTACAGGTTTTCCCTTGGGAAGGCAGGGAAATGCCCTTTTGTCCATCCTCGCTGGGGGTTTGGACAGCATCTAAGAAACCAGTGTGATCCCTTGACCCGACTCAGCCCTCCCTCCCCACTCCTGTCTACCAGAAGCAGGTCGGCCCCAATCGGTGCCCTCCCCCAAGGCTGTTACCTCAGAATGGGGGTCCTCACGCACAGCTGTCATAAGAATGAGGGTGGGGAATTCCCTGGCAGTCCAGTGGTTAGAACTCAGCGCTTTCACTGCCGAGGGCCTGGGTTCCATCCCTGGTCGGATAACTAAGATCCTGCAAGCTGTGTGGTAAGGCCAAAAAAAAAAGAAAAAGAAGAATGGGGACCTAATCTATCATGGGTGCCAGTTTATCTAAACGTGCAGCAACCCCAAGTGACACACGTAGGGAGTTAACCACTTCCATGGCTAGGTCAGGCTGCCCAGGTGAAATGCTCTCTGCTTCGTTGTCCATTTTAAGCCAAAACGGAAACATTCTCAGCACAGCCCTTCTCCTTTTCCAAGGGGAGATACTCATGGCAGCACCTGCGGAAATTCCCAGCTGCAGGCCAGCCCTGTGCATTCTTTTCCCTCACTTCCGTGGTGGGATTGCACAGCAGACATATTTAGAAATCCTGAGATGGTGCGTGTGGAGAGCCGGCTGTGAACCGCCAGACCATTTATGTACGTACTGTGAACCTCCAGCACGTTACTCCTTCCTCAGAAACCTCACGGAGCTCCCCTTTGCCTTCAGAGTGAAGGCCACACTCCTGGCCTTGACCACCTGGACCTGAGGATGACCCAAGGGTGGCTGGAGGCACCTGCTCCAACACTCCATGTCCACTTCTTTCTTGTTTACCCGGTTCTGAGCCAGAAGGTTGAGCTACAGTTCTCTGCACATGCTTTCTGCCTTTGAGCATTTGCTCAAATGGTTTCCTCTGCTAGGAAACCTGCTTTTTCCTGCTTAAACCAAACTCTTAATTCTAATACCACCCTTCCATCAGTTTTCCCTTCTTCCCTGAGCCAAAAGCAATGTCCTGCTCTCTGTACATGTCTGGCCCTTATCTGCCCCTCTCTTGCCACCTTATTCGTGCTTGCTGTTATAGTCGTGTGTGTATCTGGTTTGTCATCCCAACCAGCCAGAAGGCTCCTGAGGACATCACTGTGTCTTCACCCCTGCAGCCCTTCCAGCCATACCTGAGGCCCTCCTGGACAGTCGGGCTGAGTGGACCGCAGGGACTGTGTGTGAGGTGGCAATGGGGGTAGAGACTTTCACAAGGCCCTGGAAAAACCTGGGTCCCATGCAGAGGCTGGGCAGGACTTGCATCTGCAAAGGGTAACGAGGATCTGCCTGAGAGTGGAGGTTGGGATGGCAGAGGAGACCACAGAGTAGTGGTCCTCGAAGTGTGGTCCCCAGACCAGGAGCGTCGTCAGCACCTTGGGAATGCGTTCGAGATACGTGATAGCAGCCCCAGCCGGACCTACTGGATCAGAAACTCGGGGGCTGGGGCCCAGTGAGCCGTGATTTAAGGAGCACTCCACGCGATTCTGGTGCCAGGTGAACTCTGTGTAGCACTGCCGTGAGGCAGGGACCTTGCGCCAGGTGGGCGGCCAGGTGGTCAGTGCGAAGCACGTGGGCTGTGGAGCCAGGCCTCCAAGGTTCGGAGCCTGGCCTTGAAGTTTGTTAGCTGAGTGAGGTGAGACTTAGTGATACTACCTTTTTGGGTTGTCCTCCTCCCATGAGGGTCCCAGGGGTCCCTAAACTTTTGTGTGCATAAGAATCACCCTGGGGGTGCCCTTTAACAAATTTCCCATGTTTCTTCAGGTCACAGTAAGGCCCAGAAATTTATAGTTTAAACAGGCTCCCAGGTTGTCCTGATGTGGGTGGTTCAGGGACGACTCTGAGAAACCCTGATGTAGAGGGTCCTGTGTGACGCCTTTCATGCAGGTGGCTGTGACTATATCCATCCTGGGGACACCTTAGGGGATGTTGAGATGCACTGGTCTTCCCAACTTGTGGGCTTCCCAACTTGTGGGCTCCCCAATGCCGTTATTTTCATTAAATGAATCTGACCTGGAAGCAGTGTTGAAAGGCGAGAGAAGGTCACAGAGTGTGTAGGGGCAGCACATGGCAGGCATATGTGCATCTTAGATTTGGGGGGCACTTGTTGCCGTCTCCTTGGCTGGTGTAACTGTGTTTCCCACAGTGAGAGCCAGGCTTGTGGGTGGAGCAGGGCTGGGATATAGGGACAGAGATGGTTTTGGCAGTGGGGCCAGTGAAAAGTCGGGTGGCACCAAGGCCTGGTTTGGAGCCCCAGAGGCTCTGCGAGCTGGAGACAAATCCTTGACCAGCCTCCTTGTTCTTGCAGTTCTGGGGGTACAGAGGGGTGAGGGGCCACTGCCTTGTTTTGAAGAGGCCGAGTTATGACTCCTTTGGAGCCTGAACGTCCTGCCTGGGCTGCTCTGACTGTTCCCCTCTCTAAGGGGCTTGAGGACTCTTGAATCACTTGGTCCCCTGATGCCCCTAGGGTGCTGTTCCCCCAGACACCACCAGGGGTCTCTGGCTGCTTGCAAACCCTGCCCATCCAGCTCTAATCTGCGCAGTCCCTCCCTGGGCCCTTGAGCTGCTTCAGTGCTGTGCAACCTGGAAGTGACCCCAGAGGGGGAGGGAGTGCCTTCCTCCAGGGACCGTGCCGGTGATCTCAGCATCAGCTAGTGGCCCAGCCC
Source organism: Neophocaena asiaeorientalis asiaeorientalis (assembly GCF_003031525.2). Taxonomy (NCBI): domain Eukaryota; kingdom Metazoa; phylum Chordata; class Mammalia; order Artiodactyla; family Phocoenidae; genus Neophocaena; species Neophocaena asiaeorientalis. Next base: position 5,018,436 of record NW_020175039.1, on the reverse strand, counting down.
GGAGCAGAGGCCCATCAAGTGCCATCCTGACTTCCCTTTCCAGCCCCATGTCAGGACAGACGACCTGAATGGTGCCCCCGCTGCCCCCGCCCCCGCCCTTCTTCACTGGGAGTGTTGGGAAACACGGGTCACAGCTTGGGAATGTGGACCTGGGGCATGGGTGATAGGAGGCGGGAGAAGGCCATGTGACCTCTCCTCAGCGGCTCCCCTGCTCTGCTGCTCTTCTCCAAGCCCCATCGCCACCAAGCCCAGATGGGTGCTAGTTGTGAGGGGTCACTGAGGGGAGCAGCCCTCATCCTCCTGACTGTTGGCTCTGGTGGGGCTGACGGGGTGGGGGAGCGTTGCCAACAGGTCCCTGGTAGAGCCTGTAGGAGGGGGGTTGGGTGCAGACCCAGGAACCGGGCCGGGGGTGGGGGGAGGTCTGCTGGGCCAAAGCTGCCATGGCAGGAACGGGGAGGCAGAGGTGGGATTCCGGGCCCCTCGAGTTGAGGGGCCAGCCTCTCTGGGAAGGAGGCCGAACAGCTCTCTGATTCTCAGCACCCGAGTAGACAGGGTATGGCCCTGCACCAGAGTATTTGAGGCTTGTTGGTGTGGATTGCAGCATCAGGGATCTTGGCCGTTTGGTCAGGGAAAGGGGCACCGCAGGGGCCATTTGTCGTCAGTACCTCCTCTGGTGGACACATCAAAACAAATGGGTCAGTGCGAGCATGTTGACCGCTGCAGTGAAGTGCCACCCCCATCTTCCTTCCCCCGGGGACTGAGGCCCCCGTCCTTTGAGTGGAGGTGCCACTGAGGGGGCTTTGTTTGTCAGGGTTCAGGGCTGTAAGGAGAGAAAAGGCAGATCCCGCTGCTTGGGAGTGAGCAGGGTGGCTAAATACAGCTGGCTGCTCTGCCCCTCCCCCCCCTCCCCTCCCCCTCCACTCCAGGGCCCAGGCTGCCTGTGGCCTGGCAGGCACCACCTCCCCAGCCAGCTGCCTGCCTGCCGCCCAGCCTGTCCCTGCCTGGCCAGCCCTCACCTCCTCCTTCCCCTCCTCGGGCTCCTTCCCCTCCCCCAGGACCTCGTGCAGAGCCTCAGCAGAGTGAGCGGGGCCAGGCAGGCTGGGCTTTTGCTCCTTGGGGAGCGGCCGGCGGGGGGTGGGCAGTGGGCAGGCAGCCGGAGGGCCTGGTGCCAGGACAGAGCCTTCGGGGCAAGCGCAGGCTGGGGTCCGCGTGCAGAGTCTCGGGGTGAGTTGGGGTGCAGCCCTGCCCCTGGCATAGCCAGAGGGGCTTGAGGTGGGGGGTCAGGAGGAGGGCCGGGGGCTGCGGCAGATTCATGTCTGTATTTGGCAGTCGGATAGGAGCCAGCTCAGTGAGGCTGGGCCCCTGGCCAGTTGCAGGGGAGGGCATCAGGGCTCTGGGGACACCCCTCCCCCAAAGCAACGCTGGTGCCCCCTCCTCTTCCCCAGGCTGAGCCACCCTTCTCTGTGGATGAGTCAAACTCTGCTTTCCCAGCGCCTGAGAGTTCTGGGGGCTCTGCTGTAGGGATGAGGCCAACAGGTGTCCCTGGGGTATCTGGGGCAGGAAGCTGAGAAGGGAGCGGGGGAAGGGCTGGCTGGACAGTGCCGCCTCATTGGCCCTGGCACTGAGGTCAGGATAGGGCTTGTCTGAGGTGTGTGTTCCTCTGCACAAGGCCCGGCTCACCCGAGAAACAGGTGTCCTGGTTGTGCCGCTCTGGGGTCCAGAGACATGAACCGCCTGCATTGGGAGCCTGCAGTTCTGTGCAGGGAATGTGGGTTCCCTGCTCCGGTGGAATTCCAAGTCTCCCACGGCCCCTCTGGTGCCTGAATCCTTTGCCCCAGGCTGTTCCCTATGGTTCCATCACTCAGGAGGGTCAGGGTCAGGGTTCGGAGAGTCTGTGGCAGAGCACGAGTCAGGGGCTCAGGGACAGGAATCTCCTGGGCAAGGTTACTCAGCGAGTGAGTAGGAACCCCGGGGAAGCAAAGTCAGGGCAGGGCTGGCCTGTGGGAGCTGCCTGAGCTCCTGGGTTCTGGGATATTGCAGACCTCATCAGGACCTTGACCCCAGGCTGTCCCATCCAGTTCTCTCTGTCTCCCTGCCCCCCTTTCTCCCCTGGCATCTCTACGCCACTACCTCTCCTGTGTCTCTCCTCCAGGCGGGTCCACATCCCCTTTCAGCAGCCCCATCACCTCTGACGAGGAGTACCTGAGCCCCCCAGAGGAGTTCCCGGAGCCCGGAGAGACCTGGCCCCGAGCCCCCACCATGAAGCTTAGTCCTGGCCAGAACCGCCGTTCCTCCGACACTGGCTCCAAGGCGCCCCCCACCTTCAAGGTCAGATCCCTGAGCCCAGCCCCCAGATTCCTGGGTGCCCCTATTCCTTTGTGTGGCCCCTTGGTCTTGGGGCCACGCCAGGCTCCAGCAAGGCCTGGAGCCTGGTCCCGTTAGCCCTTCTTATCTAGAGCCAGCCTTAGACTGGTGCGGAAGAGGCCTCTGTCCCAGATCCCCCTGCCCCTAGGAGCCAAAGCTGGGCCTTGTCTCACCTGACGCTTTGGGGTTCCCCTTCAGGTCTCACTTATGGACCAGTCAGTAAGAGAAGGCCAAGATGTCACCATGAGCATCCGTGTGCAGGGCGAGCCCAAGCCCGTGGTCTCCTGGTGAGTAGCAGTCACTGACCACCGTCTGCCAGCTTCCCCCACTCCAGGCTGGGCCCTGTGAAGCCTGGCTTTGGGTGGAGGGCAGTGGACCCTTTGTGGACTTCCCAGTGATCGGCCCTAGGGGGCCTCATCCCAGGTGCAGTGGTGCCACTGCCCGCAACGTGCTGTTGCCCCTTGCCTGGCGTTTGTCCTCATTCAGGGCTTCCCCTCTGGGGAGGGGTTTGGGTAACGCGTGGTCTCCTGTCTGTCTGCTTGGCATGACTATCCAGGAGTCATCTCACTCCTGAAGAAGCCTGTCCCCTGCCATTCCCACCTCAACACCCATCCTTTGACAATAGGGTGATTTTTGAGGCCTGTTCTGCGCGCAGCCCTGTGCTAGGCCCACACACGACAGTTTGTGTCCAGAGTTAAACTTGGGCCTCAGCTGCAGCGCTTCATCCCAGGTGCCATTTGATGACTCAGTTCACTTAGCTTTCTGTTGGTTTGGGTTCTGTTTTTTTGTTTTTAATTGATTATCTAGTCCCCAGTGTGATCTTTTAACATTCATAGTCCTTTTGGGAAGTGGGAAAGCTTTCTGTCCATTAAAATAAATAAAAACAAAACATGAAAGCTAAGAATTGTTAAGATCTGAATAGCTTTGGTGTTGCTCTAAGTGCAGTTAGGTTCCAAGAGGGGAGAGACCCAGGTGGGCAGAGGGGGCTGGAAGTTCCTGGAAGGGGTGGGATGGCAGAGTCAGGGTGAAAAGCTAGCCCCGTAACCCAGGGGTGAGGGGTGCCCACAGTCAGCGGGATAGGTCTGAGGAGTGGACAAATGATGTGGAGGGAGGGGAGGCCTGCTTGGTTCTGCAGCCCCACTTCCCCACGCCTGCAGGTCAGGACCTTGGGCCCAGGGACTGAGTTCTAGCCCCTCTGACAGGCTGAGAAACCGTCAGCCCGTGCGCCCAGACCAGCGGCGCTTCGCCGAGGAGGCAGAGGGTGGGCTTTGCCAGCTTCGGATCCTGGCCGCTGAGCGGGGCGACGCCGGCTTCTACACTTGCAAGGCGGTTAACGAATATGGCGCTCGGCAGTGCGAGGCACGCCTGGAGGTCAGAGGTGAGTACCTCACACTCTCTACGAACCCCCTGCTCTGGACCCCGCCTTGTCCCTACTCAGTTGTCAACTTTGACACTAGCTTAGTTATAGCATGCCACAACTGAGAGGGCCTTCGAGGTCCCGAAGTTCAGCTGCTTATGCTGTAGAGTAAACTGAGGCCCAGAGAGGGTAGGTGATTTGCCCAAGGCCACACAGCAAATTGTTCAGTGCTCAGCTTCCTACACAGTACTGCCTTCCCTACACTCAATCACGCCTGCCCTGGTGCCAGCCAGAGAGACCCTGCTTCGTGTTGCCGGCCGTCCTCCTCCCACACTCTTCCAAGCCTTTGTCACCTTGCCCTTGCCAGGCGCCTTCCTCACACCCACTCCCCACTCATCTCTCGCCTCCTCTGTCCATCCCACGGCTATGCAGAAGATACTGTGGTTGGGGGTGGCAGTGGGGAGTGTCTGATAGTTGGACCCGTCCGGAGGGGCCCTTGGAGTGACTTGGGCATGGAGCATCGCAGGGCCCCGAGGGGTGTCAGGGTGAACAGAGCTGGGAACTGTGGAGAGGGCTGGGCCCCCGGACTCGGGGCATAACGGCGGGCGGCCTTCTGGGCGTCAGGGATGGCAGGCCCTGGCCAGGCTGCCCTCGGGGGTAATGGTTTTCCTCGTGAGGGCAGGCCGTCTGCCTCACATTCTACTCACCCTTACCTGTGGGCAGTTCAGGGCCAGGAACTCCTCGGTAGCTCCACACTCAGCCACCACCGCTCTCTTCCTGGCAGAGGCCAGCTCTGAGAAGACCCCCAGCCCCCTGTTGGAGCCTGGACGCTGAGAGTCATGTTCAGCTCCCTGGGCCCCCCAGCCTCAGTTCCCCTGCCCTGTGCCTCCGGCTCCTGCGGTTGCCACCTCCTCTGTCTCTGAACTCTTCAGCTCTCAGCCCCCCGAACCCAGCCCCACTCTCTGACCTGCTCCTTCCCCTCCAGGGTCTGGCTCTGCCTTGCTTCTCTGTGTTAACCCACATCTCGGTGCTTCTCTCTCTTTGGAATTCTTCCCACTATCCCCCAGGCTTTGGGGTGCCCCTGACGCCTAGGAATGCCTCTCCCTTGGTTGCCCAGGGCTTCTGCCCGCCCAGGAGCCCCGGAGACCTGGCTGACTGCCAGCCCTCACCCCAGGGCTGACCTTGGGGGAGCTGGAAGTGGCAGTGCCGCCCTGGCCGTTTTAGGGGGGCCCTAGCCAGGTCTGCGTGCGCGTGCGTGCCTGTGCTGCGTGGGTGTGCGTGCGCTGCACTAACCTGCCGCTTGCTGACTGAGGTTTTTGTCTGTACACAGGCGAGTGAGCTCAGGGGCCGCCTGCGCTCCCCCCGCTACCCTCCGAGCCGCGCCCCTGTCTCAGGCACCTCTCGGACCTCGCTGTGTTTCACTGCCTCCTGCCCACAGACCCTGCCGGCCCGGACCCTGTCCCAGCCTCCCCTCCCCTCCCTACCCACGCAGCATTCTGGGATAGCCCATGAGCCCCTGTGGACCCTTCCTCCCCCAGTGGACATATGGCTGGGCAGGCTGGGAGCCCCCCCCACGGACTGAGTGCCAGGAGGGGGCGGCCCTCAGGGGTATCAAGACCACCCCCCAGTCTGTCCCCGAAGGGGAGCACCCAACGAGTGCATGTGCTGCCGCTGCTACAGGCCCTGTCTGTCTTTCCGTTTGTCTGTCTGTGTGTCTGTGACAGTCAGGGAAGGATGCCTCCGAGCTGGTGTGGGGTGAGGCAGAGGGGGAGAGGACAGGGCATGGCATCCATAGGATGGAGGGGGCCAGAGGGGCAGGGGGCTGTGGACAGGGGGATCAGGGGGCACTGACCATTCCAGAAGAGGGGGACATGGGCACTGACCATTCCCGAAATGGGTTTCAAATGGCGCAATACTTTTTATTTCACAAGAGACCAAAAGCCAGAGGCCCCTGGGCCTTGTGCTGATGAAGAGGCCTGGCTGAGTTCTGCCCCGGGGCAGGCTTAGGGCCCATCTGGGGCTCCCTTGTTCATGGCGAGGGCCAGGGATGCTCTGTCTAGGAGTGAGGGAGTTAACCAGGCTCGGCCTGCTGTAGCGGGTGTGGACGTGTTCAGAAATACCTGTTTCTTAGCTCAAATAAAGTCCAGTTTGTACCCAGCTGGTGTGCTGTGTTTTCTTTTTCCGCCGCCGTCTCTGCCCCTATGTGGCCCTCTCAGTTTTCATGCCTTTGATTCCCTCCCACTTCCCCTGAGTTCACCCTCTCTGTCCCACGTGGGATTGCCATCCTGAAGCCAGGCCTGGGAGCTCCTTGCTGTCTTGGCCTGCTGGGTGGGTGGGCTTTCCCTGTCTCCAAAGGAACAAAATGCATCTCTCTCTCTGTGTCTGTCTGTCTTTCTGTTTGTGTGTGTGTCTCCCTTGCCCCGTGTTTCTCTGCTCCACTTGTGCCCCTTGTGGCTGCTTTCCCCCAGCACACCCTGAAAGCCGGTCCCTGGCCGTGCTGGCCCCCCTGCAGGACGTGGACGTGGGGGCCGGGGAGATGGCGCTGTTTGAGTGCCTGGTGGCAGGTCCTGCCGACGTGGAGGTAGACTGGCTGTGCCGAGGCCGCCTGCTGCAGCCCGCACTGCTCAAATGCAAGATGCATTTCGATGGCCGGAAATGCAAGCTGCTGCTCACCTCTGTGCATGAGGACGACAGTGGCGTCTACACCTGCAAGCTCAGCACGGCCAAAGGTAACTGCCCGCTTGGGCCAGAGGGCTGCCGCCGGCACCCAAGAGCTGGAGGGAGGGGAGTGGAGGTGAAGGACGGGCCCAGAATAAGACGCCCAGGAAGGGGAGCTCCATCTCCTGGGAGAAGAGCAGTGGGGTGGGAGATGGTGCTGTACACCTGCCTCCATAAATCAGCACTTGTTGTCGCAGCTGGCACACAACACGTTCTGTGTCAGTGTTCGCTGTGGTTCCTGTTAGGGAGCCAGCTGCTGAAGTGTGGTGACCACACCTGTGCTTGGGTTCCGGTTCTTGCCCTGCCACGTACCAGCCACGTGACTTCGGACAAGTCATTTCATCTCTCTGAGCTTTAGACTGTTCATCTGTAAAAGGGATCCTAATACCTATCTCGTAGGGGGATCGATAGGACGAATGAGATAATGTATGTAAAGAACAAAGCACGGCACCTGGCAAAGGGTGGCACCCAATAAATGTCAGCCATTATTATTATTAACGACATCTCTGACCTGGTCCTCGTTCTCATTTGAAGAGCTGAGATAACGCCTCATCTGGTTGTGGTGTTGAGCACCTAAGGTGACACTAGAGGGGCTTTGTAAGCAGGAAAGGATCAGGTCAGCGTAAGGGGCTCTTATTTCCCCCAGAAAGTTCTGTGTGGGGTGGTAGAGTGGGGTACAGGGGCATTTGCTCTGGGTCTGGGGTGCGGGTGAGGGAGTGTGGGCATGACCCATGGACAGAGGAGAGTTCCAAGGGTAGGGGAGAGGGGTGTGGGGGAGGGAGTGGGCTCGGCTTCTAGACCCTTCTCCTAGAGCTGTGCTGAGATTCATCCTGGGTGGGCAGGATGAGGTGAGGGGGGAAGAGCCAGGCCAGGCCCTGGACTCCTGCCGTATCCCCAGCCACCGTGGCAGCCTGCCGCCCACCCTTGCTGACTGCCAGCCTCCTGAGATGGTCCGCTCTTTAGATCTTAACCGTTGCCTCACTCGGGTGCCCTGGGACCTCGCTGGGCTCTTCCCAGGCTCCAGGTTCTGGCCCAGCTCCTTTTTCCTGCCCAGCACGAGGTCAGGACCCACGGGTCGGGGTGCCTGGGGCTCTGTGGGCTTCCCTGCCCCAGCGCTGACCCCTCCTCACCAGATGAGCTGACCTGCAGCGCCCGGCTGACAGTGCGGCCCTCGCTGGCGCCCCTGTTCACGTGGCTGCTGGAGGATGTAGAGGTGCTGGAGGGACGCGCAGCCCGCTTCGACTGCAAGATCAGCGGCAGCCCGCCCCCCTCTGTTACCTGGACTCAGTTTGGTATGGCCCTCCGCCCTGCAGATGTTGGGGGAACCCCAGGGCCAGAGGGGAGGGCCCCTGGCTGAGGCTGCTCTGCATGCCCGCCCCTCCCTCCCAGGCCACCCTGTGGAGGAAAGCGAGAACTTGCGACTTCGGCAGGAAGGAGGTCTGCACTCGCTGCACATCGCCCACGTGGGCAGTGAGGACGAGGGGCTCTACGAGGTCAGTGCCACCAACGCCCACGGCCAGGCCCACTGCTCAGCCCAGCTCTACGTGGAGGAGCCTCGGACGGCTGCCACTGGCCCTAGGTACCGCCCGGGGCCCCCGGTGCTGCCAGGGCTGCCTCTGTGGGGCCCCGGCCCTGTGGTGGGAGGTGCGGCTCCGGGCCTCCGGGCAGTTGTGTGGTTCTTACAGCTCGAAGCTGGAGAAGATGCCGTCCATCCCTGAGGAGCCGGAGCAGGGCGAGCTGGAGCGGCTGTCCATGCCCGACTTCTTGCGGCCGCTGCAGGACCTGGACGTGGGACTGGCCAAGGAAGCCATGCTGGAGTGCCAGGTGACCGGCCTGCCCTACCCCACCATCAGCTGGTTCCACAATGGCCACCGCATCCAGAGCAGCGATGACCGGCGCATGACCCAGTGTAGGTGTCCGGGAAGGGACCCTGCGGGTGTCCCCTCCAGCACCATCTTTGCTTGCAGTGCCCGCCCCCCCTCCCCACCCTCGGGCCTTCCTTTCCTCACCTGGTCAGGGATGGGGCGTCTGGGAGAGGGGAGCCCAGAGAGGCTATGGGGTCACTGCCTCCTTCCTTGAGCCCACATGGCGCCCATCTGCTGGCTCACCACTCTGGGCCTTGGTGTCCTGTTAGCACTTACTGGACTGACAGTCCAGCCTGCTGCTGACCGTGGGCAAGTTACAGAACCCCTTCAGGCCTCGGTTTCCTCATCTGTGGTAGGCTCGTTGGGAGAACTGAAACGGTTTATACACAGAAGCGCTTAGAGCAGGGCCTGGCAAATAGCGAGGGGCCGGTGAGTGTTAAATCTTAGTGTTACTGCTGTTACTGTTGCCACCGTCGTCATCCGTGTCGATAAAGTGATGCTGCACCCGCCCCCCTTGAGAAATTCCAGTGAAAAGCCTGATGTGGGTCGTGTCTGGCATCAAAAGGATGCTTGGTCCAGGGTTGTTCAGTAGTAAATAAAGAAGATAGAGCAGGGAAAAATACTTTCTCACGGTGTATCTCAGTTCCATCCTTGAAGGAGTCTGAGTCTCGTGTGAGAAAGTCTACCTATGCCTCGTCAGACAGTGCCACCCCACGACCCGTGGCGGGCTCCTCTCATGGCTGCCGCGTGACAAAACTTCCCTCTCTTAAGCGCTTCCTGAGTGCCAGGCCCTGAGCGCTAAAGGCCTGACGTGATGGTCTCACCCCCCTCACCACGGGCCTGTAAGGCAGGTACTATGACCCCTGTTTACAGATGGGGATAGTGAGGCTTACAGAGGGACAGGGGTTTACCCAAAGGGAGACAAATACCGTCTGACTTCCTAACCAGGATGTCCCCTGTCACCCGTGCCCTACTCTCCCCTCCCATCTCCAGTGTCACCACTGCGGCTCTGCCCCTCCCCTTGGCCCCCTCTGCCACTGTCTTTGCTCAGCCCACAGGCTTCCTATCTCTCAATCTGCTCTGAGGCCCCCGGTGGGTGTCTTTCTCAGGATCTGAGCCGGCGCCTCTGCTTCTGTCTGTATCTGGGGTCAGTGGCAGCCCTGGGCTTCTCTTCCTTTATAAATAGTGTCAGCAGAGATGAATGAATGGGTGGGTGTTCCGTGCAGAGATAACCGCTAAGAGAAGGGAGGGGTGTTTGGGGATGGCCCTGACGTCAAGGAAAGAGGACAGTGCAGATCTCTTCCCCTTCACGTCCCGCCAAGGATGGCCTCCTGACCATCATTCAGGAAGCACGGTGTAGGGAGAGGGCTCTGGAATCAGAGGGAACCAGGTTCAAGCCATGGCTTCATCATTTATTAGCCGTGTGACCTTGGGACAAGTTCGTTAATGTCTCTGACCTCACTGGTAAAATGAGGATACTTTTGCAGGGCTGCTGAAAGGATTATGGAGAAAAAATGTATGTCAAGTATCTGGTGTGGGCTGGGTACAATGCAAACAACTCTTACCGTAATTTATAATCTAATGTATTTGCACTTACTGCATGCAAGGCATCCAGTTCTGGGCCTGGCAGGACATACAAGCTCTGTCATTAAGGAGCTTACAGGAGGCGTGATGTGGGCAAGAAAAGAGGAAGGACCACCCAAAGCACCGTGGGCTGGGCGCTGGAGGTCCTGGGGAGGGAGTCAGAGGTGGAGGTGCAGAGGGGACCAGGGGTGTGGGGAGGAGTTCCCAGGGCTGACACTCACTTGAAGTGCATCTTGAAGGAGAAAGAGGCCTTAGGTAAGAGGAGAGCTGTCTAGAAGGGAGGAATTTTGTGAGCAAAGGCCTGGAGAAAGAACTCATGTGGCTTGTTCAGAGACCTGATGGTGGGTCAGGGTCAGGACGTGTAGGAACAGCAGGAGGAGGCCAGACGGGAGTTTGGGCTGAGGGCTTTGGAGGCCACCTGGTTAGCAGTAGGTGCCATTAAGGTCCCCAGATCGAGAGATCACATGCGATGCTGCTGGTGGGGTGTGGACCTCACGCGTGGAGGCTTTCATGGGCTCTGAGCTGGAGATGGGACCGGCAGTGGCTGTGAGGATGGAGAAGAGGGGGCTCTCCAGGGCAGGAACCCACAGAAAGTGAACTGGCGTGGGAGGAGGATGAGAAGTGGCTGGGCCTGTAGTGCTGGGGGGACGGGCAAGAGGTGCAGGGCTGCAGGTGTGCACTTGGTAGCCTGGGCCTAGAGTGTGCTGCATGATGGACACCCTTCTTGTGTCTGCCCCACCCTTCCCTTCCACCTGTAGCGGGTGGGAGTGAAGGGCCTGGCCTGGGGGGCATGGGCCCACCCTCCAAAGTATCCTCCTAGCTCAGACACAGTATCACTGTCCCACCCCGCCTACAGACCGGGATGTCCATCGCTTGGTGTTCCCTACTGTGGGACCTCAGCACGCTGGCGTCTACAAGAGCGTCATTGCCAACAAACTGGGCAAAGCGGCCTGCTATGCCCACCTCTACGTCACAGGTGAGGTGAGGCAGGTACCCTCCCGGTCAGCTGTGTGCACAGCCTAGCCTCTGGCCCACCCAGGGGCCTGGGTGAGGGCAGGGCCTCCACACCAGCTCCCGCCCCCTCGGTCCCCCGGGGAAGCCGGCTGGCCTTGCCTCTGCCCCCGTGGCTTTGCCCCCGGCCCCCAGCCCACTGCCTGGAGGCCTGGTGATCCTGCGGGGCCATTGAGCCCAAAAGGACCCAGCGGACAGTGGACCTGTCGCTTTCAGATGTGGTTCCAGGCCCCCCAGATGGTGCCCCACAGGTAGTGGCTGTGACCGGAAAGATGATCACACTCGCATGGAACGCCCCCAGGAGTCTCGACGTGGCCATCGGTGGGTCCCAGCCACACAGGGCTATGGGTGGGGGTGGGGCCCCTGAGGGCACCAGGAGAGGAGGGCAAGGCCCAGGGGGCCTACGGGTGCGGGCCTCCTCCCCACAGCGGACAGAGCCCTGGCTCTGGGTCAGGAGAGGAGAGAAAGGGGGGCTGCCACGTGCTCTTCTCTTCTCAGAGGGACTGGGTGCTTGGGTCGTGGTCCTGGGGAACACCTCTCCTTCCCTGTGCACGATCCCCTACTGCTCTGCCTCAGTCTCCCTACCTCAGGTAGTATTAAGGCATCGGGACTAAGTCAAGGTCCCTCCATGCCTGTAACTAGATCCCATGCCCGACACCTTGTGGACTCTGAGCCTGGCCAGGCCTGTGGCTGGGCAGGAGCAGATAGGGGACGGGCAGAAGCGACAGGAGAAACTGAGGCAGGTCCTCAGAGCAGACTGATGATGAATCCCTGAGTCCCGAGCCAGCTGAACGGGGGCGGGGGGCACCCCAGCAAGGCCCGCCTCTAGCAGCTGCCTCCCCACCAGACCCGGACGCCCTGACCTACACTGTGCAGCACCAGGTGCTGGGCTCAGATCACTGGACAGCGCTGGTCACGGGCCTGCGGCAGCCTGGGTGGGCGGCCACCGGGCTGCGTAAGGGGGTCCAGCACGTCTTCCGGGTCCTCAGCACCACCATCAAGAGCAGCAGCAAGCCCTCGCCCCCCTCTGAGCCCGTGCAGCTGCTGGACCGCGGTGAGCCTGGTGTTCTGTGGGGCGGGGGCGAGAGCTGCTGGGCCAGGGAACTGGGTGTCCATGGAGGAGGCTCCAGGGCCGGTGTGGACGTGACAACTAGGGCGGGATTGGCGTGGCTGGGCGCGACCCCTACCTGTCAGAGTGCTTCCTTCTTACTCTTAAAAGGAGCACACGCAGTGGGCAAGGCTGAGGCTCTGGTGTCCAGTCCCAGCTCTGCTCCTTGTTTCTGGCTGAGTTCCCTAGACAAGTCGCTAAACCTCTCTGAACCTCGGCTTCCTCGTCTGTAAAAATGGAGCTTGCATGGCGATTGGGAGGGTTCAAGGAGCAGTGGGTGCTGAGGATCTGGTGTCAAGCCCAGCATAGAGCCAGCCCTTCTGCTCCCAGGCCCGCCCCTGGAGGAGGCGCCCGCCGTGCTGGACAAGCCAGACGTCGTGTGCGTGGTGGAGGGACAGCCTGCCAGTGTCACCGTCACCTTGAACCACGTGGAGGCCCAGGTCGTCTGGAGGAGGTGGGGCCCACCTGGCATGCCCTACTCCTCACGTGAGGCAGTCCCGCTCCAGCTGGCCAGGCCAACCTCCCTGGGGCTGGATCTTGGGTGACCTCCCTGTGCTGTGTCCCTTAGCTGCCGAGGGGCCCTCCTAGAGGCCCGGGCGGGTGTGTATGAGCTGAGCCAGCCAGATGATGACCAGTACTGTCTTCGGATCTGCCGGGTGGGCCGCCGGGACGTGGGGGCCCTCACTTGCACTGCTCACAACCGCCATGGCACACAGGCCTGCTCGGTCACACTGGAGCTGGCAGGTAGGTGACAGCCGCCTCCTTCCCTCTCCTCCCTCTGAGGCCCAAGCCCTCTCCTCACAGCCCCAGGTGAACACACCCACCTGCCAATCCTAGGTCTCCCCTCTCAGGCCTGTCCATCTAATGGCCATAATAATAGCAGTACTAGTAACCATAGCAGTACTAATAAGATACTTATTGAGCACCTAGTATGTGCCAGGCTCAGTGCTAAGTACATTACGCGTATCACCTCATTTAATATTTACATCAACCCTGTGAGATGGAGTCAGTTATTATCGCTATTTTACAGATGGGGAAACTGAGGCCCAGAGAGTGTACTAAGTAACAGGCCCAAGGTCACACAACCTAAGTCAGGAGCTGGGATTCAAGCCTGGATGCCCTACCCCAAAGCCAGACAGTGTTCTTAGATCTTGTGTTAAACACAACGGGAAATAGTACTTCAAATGAAACAAACTGGGAGGAGGTGGGAGACCAAGTCAATTTAGAAAAGAAAAAGGCCCAAGTGAAGCATCTTATCCCCAGACTCCCAGCTCTGGGGATCCTGGCTGCTGCCCTTTCACAGAAGCCTGTTTGACAAGGCCTTCCAACCTTTGCAGTGAGGACCCTTTTTATAATTTCTCCTTTCGAGATGTAGTCTCTCAGACTGTAACATGCATGAAGTAGTAATTGTCTTGTTTTCCGGTTTGTTAATTATCTCTAGACATATGTAACTGCCACTCCGAATGTCAGATCAGCGTGAGCTAAACAGTGTTACCTGCTGAGTAGATAAGATTCCAACCAACTGCAAAGAAAGTGTCATTTTAGTTAGCACAGGCCATCTCATCATGGGGTAAATGTACACATTCTAGTGCTTTAAAAAAAGTTGTTGAAGTTCACTTGAAGCCTTCTGATCCTTTGACCTTCATAGACTGACCTCTGTCACTGCCCCCATCCCCACTCCCAGCAGACCAGGGACCAGATTCCTAGAGGGCAGAGCAGGCAGCCTTAAAGTAGGAGAGCGGTGGCAGTAGGGTGTGTGAGGAGGAGACACGGGGACGCTACCGGCCCCGCGGTAGATGGGGTACTGGTTTCCCTTTTATGTGTCTTCCCCCTTTGCCCAGCTTCCCCCCACCTCATCCCGGCACTTCCTACTCAACCACCACTTTGCTCCTTGGTTGTGTGTGTGTGTGTGTGTGTGTGTGTGTGTGTGTGTGTTGTTTTGTCGGTGCACTACGTGGCTTGAGGGATCTTAGTTCCCCAACCAGGGATTGAACCTGGGCGCCCCGTCCTGCCCCGCCATGCAGTGGAAGCCCGGGGCTAACCACTGGACCATGAGGGAATTCCCAACTGCTTTGCTCCTTGACAGTACCATCTGCAGGACTCATCTTTCTTCCCAGATATAGGAGGAGCCTTGGGGTTTGGGGAGGCTCTGGACCCTGAGAGCCCTGCAGCCAGCCTGGCTGGGACAGTGACTGAGGGAGACCGAGTCCCAGCTGGCCAGGGCTAGAGCAGGCCTGGGGCTTGGAGCCACACCCCCTCCTGCTGTGCCCCACCCCCTACCCCCCAGGTGGGTGGAATGGCCTCTTCCCCCGACACCTGCTCCGCTGACGCTGACGCATCTTCCCCAGGATGACCTCCCCCTTTATCTGTATAAAGGCTGAGCTGTGTGCCTGTGGCTGGGTTGTGCTCCTTGCCCAGCACCCCTGCTTTTCCCTCAGGGCCTCTCTCTCCCACTCCCTTTAAAGCCCAGATCCTCAAACATTCTCAGAGGAGGGGGAGGGCACCAGGAAGTCATAGGCTTCTTTGAAAAGCACAAGCACATTGGAATATGTATTTAATTCCATCATGAGAATTAGAAGCCGCTTTACCAGGAAATAACACAACCGCATGATATGTGCAGAGAATAAAGTCAGTCACATGTGGGAGAACTAAACTGAGAATCGGTACCCGTGGATTCATCTTGCCATCTCCCAGATGGTTGAAGGCCCCTTAAATATTTAAATAAGATTCAGAGAGAAAACTTCAAGATAGAGGCAATGCCCTCCATGAACTTGATTCAGGGTCATAGACTGAGCCACCTGCAGGGCCCAGGACGGTTAGAGTTCCAGAAGCCCATGGTAGGACTGTGCTGAAGGGCCACCACCCACAGGGGGCAGTGTCGGCCACTCCTCGCCAGCCCATTAATGCAGTGAGGGAAGCAGCTCAGGACAGCCAGTCCTGATTTTCCAAGAGAGGCAGGAAGTCCAGATTTCTTTTGTGTGTGAAAATCTCCTAATTTCAAAGCTGGCAAATGAATACTGAGAGCCAAACAAAGCAAGCCTGCGCCCCCGGCTTGGGTTTTCTGGCATTTGGAGAACATCACGTTTGGATTTGCAGGGACAGCGTTTGGTCCAGGCCAGGAACTCATGTTGCTGGGGGTGGAGTTTGAGAGCCCCAGGGTGGGCTGCTGGGGCTCTGGGAGGGGGCAGGGGGGGTCTGGTGTTCCCCCTGAGCCAGTTGCTGAGGGAGGGCTTAGAGAGGCAGGCCCCGTGACCCCCATATTCTCTCCCCTCCCTCCCCCACCCTCACCCCTCTCAGAGGCCCCTCGGTTTGAGTCCATCATGGAGGACGTTGAGGTGGGAGCTGGAGAAACCGCTCGCTTCGCCGTGGTGGTTGAGGGGAAGCCACTGCCGGACATCATGTGGTACAAGGTCAGAGGCTGACGAAGGCGTCCATGGAGTCCGAGCTGGGGCTGGCCAGGAGCCTAGGGGGAAGGGAGGAATGATTTCCTGGGGGCGTGGGAGGGGTCAGGGGAGCCTGGACAGAGAACAGAGCAGTTGCCAGAGGTGTGATAAGGAGGAGGAAGTGGGACCCAGAGGTGCTGGTGACGCTGGGAAATAAGGGTGGAGCTGATCCTGGGTCTGAGCAAGGCCCCTAGGGCGGAGACAATGGTGGGCCCTAAGGTAGGGGTGAGACTGGGTCTCTGGCGTGGAGGTAAAGCCGGTCCCAGGAGGAGGGGAGGCCAGGCCTGGACTGGAGGTGACGGCCACCTCTGCAGGACGAGGCGCTGCTGACGGAGAGCAATCACGTGAGCTTCGTGTACGAGGAGAATGAGTGCTCCCTGGTGGTGCTCAGTGCGGGGTCCCAGGACGGAGGCGTCTACACCTGCACGGCCCGCAACCTGGCTGGCGAAGTCTCCTGCAAAGCAGAGTTGGCTGTGCACTCAGGTGGGCTGGAGTTCAAGAGGAGTAAGGCCAAGGGCTCACCCAGGAATCCCATGTGAGCGCTCTCCCACCAGGAATCACTCACCCGGCCCTTCACTCCAGACCACCACCTGCTCCAGCCCCAGCAGCGCTGCCTCGGGCGCCAGCATTCTCGCTTCTCTTCCTTCCGTGTCTTCCACCTGCCCTCCCTGTCCCAGTCTCTGCCCTCGTTCCTTCTTGCCCTCTCCACCTAACACCAGGCATCTCTCCTCAGCTCAGACAGCTATGGAGGTGGAGGGGGTCAGGGAAGACGAGGAGCAGCGAGGAAGGAGACTCAGCGACTTCTATGACATCCACCAGGAGATCGGCAGGTGTGGGGCTAGGAGGGGGTGTGGTGTCCGGGGCCCAGGGGAGGCTGGGCCTAAGGCTCAGCAACTGCCTGAGCCCTGTCCTCTCCCCATGTCCTCACCCAGGGGTGCCTTCTCCTACCTGCGGCGTGTAGTGGAGCGAAGCTCCGGCCTGGAGTTTGCAGCCAAGTTCATCCCCAGTCAGGCCAAGCCAAAGGCATCGGCGTGGCGAGAGGCCCGGCTGCTGGCCCGGCTCCAGCATGACTGCATCCTCTACTTCCATGAGGCCTTCGAGAGGCGCCGGGGACTGGTCATTGTCACCGAGCTGTATCCTGGGACAGGCTGGGTGGGTGGGGGACACATGGCCTGAATGACTGGTCCTTGTAACAGCCAATTAGCAACACGTTTCACACTTTACAAAATGGTCCCATTGACAGCTGGGAGTTCTGAAGACATCTTATAAATACTTCACAGAGTGGAGTCTGGAGACTTGTGTGAAAAACGTTTTTTAGCTTAAATTTACATAGCGCTTGATGTGTGCCTGGCAGTGTTCTCGGAGTTTTACAGATATTAATCTATTTAATCATCACGTATGCTTATCTCTTGGAATTTTATTATCCTCATTTTATAGTTGATGAAACTAAGGTATAGAGAAGTTAAGTAACTCACCCGAGGTCACACAGGTGGCAAAAGGTGCGTGATTTTTATCATGAAATGCAGTACAGTATATCTGAACATTTGCAGTGACCCCATTAATGCTTGGCTTTATTTGAGAGGCTCTTCTCATAAAGAATGGATTTTATCCTTTCATAAGAGCTATGGTTAAACAAAGTCACACTGAGGTAAGGATGCTGGATGGTTGGCTTGTCACTGCCACCTGCAGGGTGACCGTGTCCTACATGCTAGCCTCCCAGTCTGTACTGTTCGAACCCAAACCTCAGTAAAATGACAAATGATTATGTGTCGTGGGCCTTCTGGGTCATTCTCAAATAGAGTCGAGGAGTTCCATCCACAGTCAACAAAATGCTGCTCTAACTTGATCCTTATAGATACTTCACAAGGCGGGTGAGAGGAGTCTTACCCCTATTTGACACCGGAGGGAACCTAGGCTCAGAAAGGTTAGGTGACTTGCCTGAGATCCCACAGCAAGTGAGAGTTCAAGCAGGGTTGTCCCATCTAAGCACCCAGATGACAAGGGGAAGAGGGAAAGTGCGGTTGCTCACTGGTAGCAGATGTGCTTTTCGGGGAAGGAGGACCCTGTGCTGAGCTGGGACCCAACTTGAGCTCTGGGGGTGGAGGGCACTGCCTAAGGCAGGCCCAGCAGTTGGCACTGGTCACTGTTCTCCTTGATCCAGGACATAGCTGCACAGAGGAGCTGCTGGAGCGAATGGCCCGGAAACCCACCGTGTGTGAGTCTGAGGTGAGGGCAGTGGGTGGTAGGGGCCAGGTTGGGCACCAGTGTTCACCCACCTGAGCTCTGAGACCCGAGGGGTGCGTCCTGGGCATGCCATCTGTGCCCACGAATAGGCCAGGGGTGGTGTGGAGAGCACTGTTAGGTAGGCAGCAAAGCCCCCTTCCCCCATCAGAGCAGACCCCCACGCTGGGACTTAAATTGTCTTCTGAAAATTTCGGCACCCACCCTGGCCCCCAACTCTGTTGTTTACCAGTATTCCTCACATAAAGGCTCCTCAAGCCTTACCCCAGAAGGAGCCCCATGTAGACTCTGTTCATTCTCAATGCTCTCCTGCCATGTAGGGCAGTACAAGTTGCGCACTGCACAATTCTTTTTATTATCATGCAAATGGCGCCCTCCGATAATGGTGCTGTGCCCAGCTTCTGCAGCTGTATATGGAAGCCCTGAATCTCAGTAACCCCAAACCTGTGTTTCAGCCCCCTCCACCAGCCACCTGAAGGCCACTTCCCAAGCATGGCCTGGCTTCTTGCTACAAGCCTGGTGGTGATCAAACATAATACCCCGCCCCCCCGCGGACTCTGGGCCTCCTGTTTCCACAGATCCGGGCCTACATGCGGCAGGTGCTAGAGGGAATATGCTACTTGCACAAGAACCGTGTGCTGCACCTGGATGTCAAGGTGAGATGAAGGTGTGGGGTGGGGCGCAGGCAGCACCTGTGGGAGCCAGGCACTGGGGTGTCCTCCCCGCTGCACTCAGCTCCCATGTCTTGCCTTGTGTCCTGCAGCCTGAGAACCTGCTGGTATGGGATGGTGTTGAGGGTGAAGAGCAGGTGAGGATCTGTGACTTCGGGAACGCTCAGAAGCTGACTCCGGGAGAGCCCCAGTACTGCCAGTATGGCACACCCGAGTTCGTGGCACCCGAGGTTGTCAACCAGACCCCTGTCTCTGGGGTCACTGACATCTGGTAACGTTGGCATACTGGGCTGCTGGGACGGGCCAGGGCAGCTTCCCTCAGTGCCATGCTGAGGGCTCGCTCAGTGGCACAGAGGAGCTTTACTAAGCCCGGATGCCTACTGTGACAGTTGGCTGGTGGCATTGCTCATGGGGGGTCTCCTGCCCACATCACTACCTCCCCCTCATCCATTAGGGCTGACTCAGGGCCTCAGCCCTCACAGTCCTGGGTGCTGGGCCTCCACACCTACAGCCACCTTGTCTCCCGCAGTGAGGTAGGCACGGTCTCTTTGTCCCCAGACTCCTCTGGGCTTCCTAGGCCGGCCCTGCCATGACCCTTAAGTCCTCCAGGCATGTCGGGATCTCTGGGTTCAGGGTCCTTCCCCAAGGAGGCAGCCCGGTGCCCGTTTGTCCACGGCAGTGTTCACAGGGAGCACCTTTCCTCAGTAGATCAGTGGTAGCAAGAGGACTGCTCACTTCCGGTGGGAGCTGGGCTGTCCTCTTACCCATCCACTCTCCTTTCCCCTCAGGCCCGTGGGTGTCGTCGCCTTCCTCTGGTAAGGACCCCTCTGCACTCAGGACCCCGTCTCCTCTAACAGTCTCGTAGCAGGCCCACCCCTAACGTTTGCAGAGCCTGGGGCAAGAGAGAAGTTGGGGGCCTGCAGCCTGCCTCTTCTCTTCCTCACCCTGGTTCCTTCCTGCACTGGGAGGGGCCTCACATGCATGAATGTGGATACCCAGACTGAGTATCCAAGCTCTGTCCGCCACCACACGCCTCCATAAGGGGTGGGCACACGTGGTGTGCTTGGGAGGCCAGTGCCGGCTCAGTGCAGTTTGGGCAGGGAACTAGTCCAGAGCGTGGGCTGCGAAGGGAAGGCCCAGGCTCTGGGGGCCTATCCCCTTGGCACAGGCTCCTCACCTCAGGGACAGCCCGCGGCTGGAGGAGGGCTGGAACAGGTCCTCTAGAGCACGGGCCTGGGATAAGGACCCGGTGGCCCAGGTCTCAAGACAGTACTGCCTCCTTGCCCATTCAGGGGATCGAGTAGGGGCAGGACAGGCAAAACTCTGCAAGATTCTGCCCAGATTCACCCAGCCTCCGCCTGTCCCCGGCCCTGTGCTCCCACTGGCACCCCACTTTGTCTCATCTCAGCCCCGGGGCCCACCTCTCACTCCAGCCATCTCCACCCCTGCAGCCTGACGGGAATCTCTCCGTTTGTCGGGGAGAACGATCGGACAACATTGATGAACATCCGAAACTACAACGTGGCCTTCGAGGAGACCACGTTCCTGAGCCTGAGCAGGGAGGCCCGGGGCTTCCTCATCAAAGTGCTGGTGCAGGACCGGCTGTGAGTACGAGGCCCGAGGAGCCTCCCCCGTGCAGAGTCCCCTCACGCCGCCCCTACTCCTGCCCAAGCCTCCGCCCATAGACAGTCAATCCCCCAACTCCTTAGGGGCCCCGCTTTCCCAAACATTTATTGAATGAATGAATGAATGAATGATAAATCCCTTCTTAATTCTCTTTCCTTTGCAGGAGGCCTACCGCAGAGGAGACCCTAGAACATCCTTGGTTTAAAGTGAGTCTTGTCTTGCAAAATGGTGATAGAAGAGGTGGAAGGGGTGAGAACGTTATTAACAGCTCCATTTTATTGAGTCCCTAGTGTGTACAGTAACCATGATATACATTTTATTTACGTATGATCTGTTAGCCTGACAATAGCTCTACAAAGGAAGGTATGATCACTCCCCTTTTGCTGATAAGGAAACTGAGGCTCAGCTTGGGGTATCATGGACTCCAAGGCACAGGTCTGGACCCCCACCCCTCATCCTAGGGATGCAGTGTTCTCCCTGGCTCTCGAGAGCAGCCCCAGTCCTCCTCACTCCTGTGGCTCGCCTCCATCCTGCCGTGGTCCCACACACTGTGCTTCGTGGGTGGCCTGGCTGTCTTGTC
>NW_020175039.1:4992604-4997797 GCF_003031525.2 Neophocaena asiaeorientalis asiaeorientalis | reverse complement strand
GGGGTTGGGTGTGTGTTTTCTCCTTGGTTTTTTTTTTTTTTTTTTTTTTTGCGGTACGCGGGCCTCTCACTGTTGTGGCCTCTCCCGTTGCGGAGCACAGGCTCCGGACGCGCAGGCTCAGCGGCCATGGCTCACGGGCCCAGCTGCTCTGCGGCATGTGGGATCCTCCCGGACCGGGGCACGAAGCCGTGTCCCCTGCCTCGGCAGGCGGACTCTCAACCACTGCGCCACCAGGGAAGCCCGTCCTCTTGGTTTTGAACTCCCTATGGCGGAGTTCTCACTCATCTTCAAATTCCAGCACTGCAGGGCACAGCGCCAGGCAGAGGGAGGGGTTCAGCAAATGACCCAGAAAGAGCGACTGAACAAACCATCCAGGGAGCATTGTGCTGGGTGAACAGAAGGCTGAGGTCATTCTGGTATCTGTCCTTGGAGTACAAGCCTGGTCGCTCAGATCAGAAATGAGCTCTGAAAAGGTGGCTGAGGGAAGCATCTGAGGTCTGGCCCCCCAGGGCTCCAGATAGATGTCTGGGGCACTGTCTCTACATGGAGACAGATGGTGAGCTGGGGAGCAGGGTTCAAGCTGGGGGCCTGAGCACGGGCCTCCCAGGGCAGCCAGTGTACCAGGACAGGGCCTTGAGCCCTGGCGTAAGCTCTGAAGCCTGGGAGCCACCGATTTCCTGCCTCTCCGTCCACACGTGGGAACCTTGACTGTGGGAGGTGTTGTGACAGATCCCCTGGGAAAGGGAGCCCCAGGAGCCCAGACTCGACGCTGCTCTGTCTACTGTCCCCTCCTGTGGACGTTGTCTCTCCATTGCCAAACCTGGAAGCTTAGGGTTGACAGAGGACTTTCCCTCAGGCCCTCTTTCTTGGTTTACAGGCACAGGCAAGGGGCGCAGAGGTGAGCACGGATCACTTAAAGCTGTTCCTTTCCCGGCGGAGATGGCAGGTGAGTTTGCCTGGGACCTGCTCTGTGGCTTCATCTTCTCATTCTACAGCCTCCTCTCTCTAACCCTGCTTTTTCTGTCAGGTGCCTTCACTTCTGCTCATCTGTCTTGATCCACCTTTTAATTCTCTCAGCCCCCACTTCTGCCTGCCATAGGCCTTCTCCCCCGGGGATGAGGTGGGCCTGAGCGGGTCCGTTTGGCCCCATGAGTCCCTCAGGTCTGACTCTAGTGCCCTGTCTCCAGCGCTCCCAGATCAGCTACAAGTGCCACCTGGTGCTGCGCCCTATCCCTGAGCTGCTGCGGGCACCCCCGGAGCGGGTGTGGGTGGCCGTACCCAGAAGACCACCCCCTAGTGGAGGGCTGTCGTCGTCCTCCGATTCTGAAGAGGAAGAGCTGGAGGAGCTGCCCTCAGTGCCCCGGCCACTGCAGCCTGAGTTCTCGGGCTCCCGGGTGTCCCTCACTGACATTCCCACTGAGGATGAGGCCCTGGGCGCCCCAGAGGCTGGGGCCGCCACCCCCATGGACTGGCAGGAGCAAGGAAAGGCCCCTTCTCAGGACCAGGAGGCCCCCAGCCCTCAGGTCCTCCCCTCCCCAGGCCAGGAGCCCAGCCCCCGGCGGGGAGAGCTCCGGAGGGGCAGCTCGGCTGAGAGCGCCCTGCCACGGGCCGGGCCGAGGGAGCCGGGCCGGGGCCTGCACAAGGCAGCGTCTGTAGAGCTGCCGCAGTGCCGAAGCCCCAGCCCGGGGGCCACCCGCCTGACCCGAGGAGGCCTGGGTGAGGGCGAGTATGCCCAGAGGCTGCAGGCCCTGCGTCAGCGGCTGCTGCGGGGCGGCCCTGAGGATGGCAAGGTCAGCGGCCTAAGGGGCCCCCTGCTGGAGAGCCTGGGGGGCCGTGCCCGGGACCCCCGGCTGGCTCGGGCGGCCTCCAGCGAGGCAGCGCCCCACCACCAGCACCCGCCCGAGACCCGGGGCCTGCAGAAGAGCAGCAGCTTCTCGCAGGCTGAGGCGGAGCCCGGGGGCCGGCACCGCCGAGCTGGGGCGCCCCTCGAGATCCCCGTGGCCCGGCTGGGGGCCCGCAGGCTGCAGGAGTCTCCCTCCTTGTCCGCCCTCAGCGAGGCCCAGCTACCTAGCCCGGTGCGGCCCAGTGCCCCTAAGGCTTCAGAACCTCCTGTCGCCACACCCAGTGATGCTGCACAGCCCTCGGCACCCCAGCCTGCCCGAGAGAAGGCCCCAGAGTCCACGCCAGAACCAGCCCCCAAGCCTACACAGCCCCCCCTAGCTCCGCAAACCCTAGCGCCCCCCCTCACACCCTATGCCCAGATCATGCAGTCGCTCCAGCTGTCAGGCCACGCGCAAGGCCCCCCGCAGGGCCCTGTCGCATCGCCGTCGAAGCCCAAGCCCCACGCGGCTGTGTTTGCCAGGGTGGCCTCCCCACCTCCGGGAGCCTCCGAGAAGCGCCTGCCTTCGGCCGGGGCTCCGCCAGGGCCAGCCGAGAAAGCCCGGGTCCCTACGGTGCCCCGCAGGCCAGGGAGCAGTCTCAGCAGCAGCATCGAGAACCTGGAGTCGGAGGCCGTGTTCGAAGCCAAGTTCAAGCGCAGCCGTGAGTCGCCCCTGTCGCGGGGGCTGCGGCTGCTGAGCCGCTCGCGCTCTGAGGAGCGCGGCCTCTTCCGCGGCGCGGAGGAGGAGGACGGCATGTACCGGCCCAGCCCAGCGGGAACGCCGCTGGAGCTGGTGCGACGGCCTGAGCGCTCCCGCTCCGTGCAGGACCTCAGGGCGGTCGGGGAGCCGGGCCTCGTCCGCCGCCTCTCGCTGTCGCTGTCCCAGCGCCTGCGGCGGACGCCACCCGCGCAGCGCCACCCGGCCTGGGAGGCCCGCGGTGGGGATGGGGAGAGCTCAGAGGGCGGCAGCTCGGCGCGGGGCTCCCCGGTACCGGCGGTGCGCAGGAGGCTCAGCTCCACGCTGGAGCGGCTGTCGAGCCGCTTGCAGCGCAGCGGCAGCAGCGAGGACTCCGGGGGCTCGTCGGTCCGTAGCACGCCGCTGTTCAGCCGGCTGCGCAGGGCCACGTCCGAGGGCGAGAGTCTGCGGCGCCTGGGCCTCGCGCACAACCAGCTGGCCGCCCAGGCCGGCGCCACCACGCCTTCCGCGGAGTCCCTGGGCTCCGAGGCCAGCGCCACGTCGGGCTCCTCAGGTGAGGAGGGGCCCAGCGGGAGAGTGGAGGGCGAATGTGTGAACGAGTGTGTTTGGAGTGCGGGTGTGGGGCTGGGATGACAGGTGTGCTGGAGGGACCCTCTGGGAGAAGGAGAGGGCGGGGGACACCCACCGCAAAGAGGCTCAGGCGTTTCTGGAGGCCCTGAGGACGGAACTGGCAGGGCTGGGCTGACGCGAGGCCGAGGGGCAGAGGCTGGTGTGGGAACAGGCTAGGGTCGGGGCCAGAAGTTCTCTGTTCTCTCGTACCGGCTGGGCAGGTGCTCATGGGCCTGGTTCTTAACAGGTCCTGCAGAAAGCCGAAGACGCCTGCGCTGGGGCCTCTCTCGGCTGCGGAAGGACAAGGAGTTGTCACAGCCAAACCTCTCTGGCAGTGTCCAGGAGAATTTGGGTCACCAGTATGTGCGCAGTGAGTCAGGTAATAGAGGCCTGCTCGGTGAGTAGTCCCCTTTGAGCCGCCGGGAGGGTGGGGAGATGGCCCGTGTTGGGGGAGCCCTGGCAGCGGTGGAGGGAGCCTGGAGTCAGGAAACGACAACAACCACAGTAATAGCAGCAGCTACTGTTAATTAGCAATGCCAGGCGTCCCATTAAGCACTTCATAAGCATTGCCTCACCACCCTCCCACATTGCTTAGGAACTCTTCTTGTCATCTCCCTGTCTTACAGGTGAGGGAACAGAGGCTTAGCCATGCTAAGTAGCTTGTGCAAGTCACAGAGCTGGTAGGGCTGGACTGTATGACCCTGTGCAGTCAGAGCCCACAAGTCGCTTCACGACATCGTACTAATGCCTTTCTTTGGCCAGCCTCCTCCCCAGAAGGTCTCTGTCACTGGGTGTGGTACTGACAGAGCTTGGGATAGGGCTCCCTGCCTCTCAGCCCCCCTGCAGATGTGTGTATGCGTGAACATGCTCCCAAAGACACCCTTTCTCTCCCAGCCTAGAGGCCCGCAGTCTGGACTGTGCCTCCAAGCTTCCATTTCTCTGTAGCCCCAAACACCCAATCACCCCTCCCTGTCCCCTCTGCCCCTACAGAAGGCACTTCGCACAGATAAGCAGCCTCCAGGGCTCTTTGCTGGGGGGAGGGACACCTGAGATATGCTCTGGTCCGTTTCTCTTGCCACTTGTCCTGGGGCTGCAGGGAGGGAGGTATTCTCCACCTGGGTCACCTCAGTCCTCTACCTGAAAGGGGGGTGTTGACAAGCAAAGGTTCAGGAGGCCAGGGTTTCCAGACCAGCCTGCAGAAAGCAGCAGGCCCACCAAACCGGGCTGCGAGCAGGACCTTTATCAGTCACCATCTGTTCTCCTCCAGTTTCCGATAAAACTCCTCAGAACTGTCCCAGACGTGCCTCAGCCAGGCTTGCTACTGGACACGTAACCGTGTCTCGCCTTGGTCAGGGGAGCCAGGACATCTCACTTGAGGCAGTAGATGGTGGGGCTCTAGTGAGGGAACAGGAGGGAGGGAGGCCAGCTGGTGGGGGCAGTGGTGGAGAAGGAGCGGGCAGAGAGAGAGGGAAGCCAGCACTGCGGCCTGGGGACAGCTGATCCCTTCCCACCTGGGGCCTCCCTCCCACCTCTGTTTTGCTTGTGCTGCTGATTCCTTGCCAAGGCGAGGCCGTGTCCCATTACTTCATCCTCTCCCCCCTCCCCACAGGAGGAAGGCCCCATGTCCACTTTACCAACTAGGGCTGGCCCCTGGGGAGATGGGGGTGGGACTGGCAGAGCTGGGCCAGGGTCACCTTTCACCTCTCCTCCTCGGCTTCCTCTCTCTCCCCCCTACCCAGTACCCTCACTTGGTCTGAAGGCAGCCCACTGACGAAACTATATTCACTTTATGTTATTGGAGCCTCGGTGTGGGACCCCTCCTTGGGGAACACTGGGGTACAGTGGGAGAGGGGGCACGCTGCTGTCCTGATCACCCACTTCTGCAGATCCTCTTCGGCCCAGTTCATCCGTGCCCTACTCCCTCCTGATTCCGCAGACAGGCAGCAGCTGGGGCTCCCAGGGGTATCTACCTCTCAGCTCTTTCTGCCCACTGGAAAGAAATCCACCC
>NW_020175039.1:4990759-4992370 GCF_003031525.2 Neophocaena asiaeorientalis asiaeorientalis | reverse complement strand
GGACCAGAATGGGATTTTTCTAAAAAGACATTCCCAGGGAGCAGGAGTGCAAATCCTCATGGCACTAAGGAGCCACAGGCCAGCAAAGATGTTGGCCGTTCGCAGCCCTGCCGTGGGCCCATTCACCAGCCAGCTGTGAAGCCAGCTTTGCTGAAACAGCCTCTTCCCACGGGGGTCTGTGCTTGGCTTCTGTACTGGGCATATTAACAAGATAATAACAACAACAATAGAAGCTAACACCTTCGAGCATTTATTATATGTTAGACATCTGCTAAGCGTTTTACGTGCCTCTTTGAATTCTCATAACAACCCTCTGAGCTGGGTGTTATTATTTTCCTCAATTTACAGACAGGGTCCAAGGCCGTGCAGATATTGTCTCTTTCCCCTTCAAAAGCTCTCACCACTTAGCTGACCTGAGGGAGTGTGTAGAAGGTCTGGGACGCCCCCAGGGGGCGTGAGGGATGAGGGAGACGGACACACGTTGTTCGGGGTCTGCCCCGGGTTTGCCTTGGCTTCAGGTCTTTTGAGATGGCACGTTTTGACTGAACATTTGTTCACTCCTGGGAGTCTCAGCTCAGGTCACCAGCTCCTGTCACTTGCCCTACGGTGCCCCAGAAGTAATAGGTATTACAGGAGCTTAACCACTGTAGTTTTTCAATATTTGGTTTTGTTTTATCTAATAAGTGCTTACAGAGCACTTACTTAGTGCCAGGCCCTGCTCAAAGTGACCTACAAACATACGAGGAGCAGCGACCAAGCATCTTCAATGGTCAGTAAAAGATAATTCTGGGCACAGTGAGTGCCTGGGAAACTGATGCTTGCCCCAAAGGAGATTCTCAAAGGCAAGGCCTTCTACTTCCCCCCTCTGACTGGGAAGAGATGGCCTTTCAGTCTGCTCCCCGAAGGCAGCGCCAGCTCTCACGTGCATCCATCCTCCCGTCGCTCAGCAGCGAGTGAGCCAGGGGCCCCGCAGACCCAGGGCAATCTTTGCTCTCCCTCCAGACTTCCCCCCGGTCTTCCACATCAAACTCAAGGACCAGGTGCTGCTGGAGGGAGAGGCAGCCACCCTGCTCTGCCTGCCGGCGGCCTGCCCTGCGCCCCACATCTCCTGGATGAAAGGTGAGGCGATCACTTCTCTCCCAAGGCCAGGGGATGTTCAGTGGGAAGTGGCAGCCGGGGGTGCCCAGAGGGGGGCTTCACTCAGCAGCCTCTTCCTGCTCCTCCTTTGCCCCCAGACAAGCAGTCCCTGCGGTCCGAGCCCTCAGTGATCATCGTGTCCTGCAAAGACGGCCGGCAGCTGCTGAGCATCCCCCGGGCAGGCAGGCGGCACGCCGGCCTCTACGAGTGCTCAGCCACCAACGTCCTGGGCAGCACCACCAGCTCCTGTACCGTGGCTGTGGCCCGTGAGCCCGGGGCAGGGACCAAGGGGGCTGTGATGGGAGATGGGCCCTAAGCTAAGGCACAGGGGCTCACTGTGGCTCCCTTTCTCTTGCCAGGCATCCCAGGGAAGCTAGCTCCTCCCGAGGTGCCCCAGACCTACCAGGACACGGCGCTGGTGCTCTGGAAGCCAGGAGACAGCAGGGCACCTTGCACGTACACGCTGGAGCAGCG
>NW_020175039.1:4969022-4990729 GCF_003031525.2 Neophocaena asiaeorientalis asiaeorientalis | reverse complement strand
TTAGGGAGGGTGGGTGGAAGGCAGAGAAGCTGGGGAGACGAGTGCCTTCCCCGGGCACAGGTCCCCAGGCTCCTCACAGATGGCACTGGGAGCTTGGGCCACCCCTTCTGTGGCCTCAGCCCCTCCCCCATGCTGCCTGTAGGCGAGTCTTCCTGGCATCCCGTGAGCTCGGGCATCCCTGACTGTTACTACAACGTGACCCACCTACCAGTTGGCATGACTGTGAGGTTTCGTGTGGCCTGTGCCAACCGCGCTGGGCAAGGGCCTTTCAGCGGCCCTTCTGACAAGGTCCTCGTCAGGGGCATGCGAGGTCAGTGGGACAGGGTGGGGGATGTCCAGAGAGGGCAGGGGACCCTGAGTCCAGGGTCCACCCCCTCCTTGGAACACCCGGTTTTGCCCTTGGGGCACCGTGGTGATGATTTTCTCTGTCTCCACTTAGACGCCTCAGCTCTGCCATCTGCTGCTCACAGAGATGCCCCTGTTACCTCAGGGCCAGCCAGGGCCCCGCCTCCTGACTCTCCTACCTCCCTGGCCCCTTCACTGAGCCCCTCCCCAGCTCCTGCCCCCCCAGGCCCCCAGTCAGCCCTTCTCAGCCCCTCATCTTCCCCAGCACCCCCGAGCCAGGCCTTGTCCTCACTCAAGGCTGTGGGTCCACCACCCCAAACCCCCCCACGAAAGCACAGGGGCCTGCAGGCTGCCCAGCAAGTAGAAGCTACCCCACCCAGTGCCCAGGTCTCCCCGAGTGAGCCCAAGTCTTCCGTCCCTGACACTGGGACCCCGACCACAGCTTCCACCTCTCAAGGGGTGAAAACAGCATCTTCCTCAACTCCCCTGTATATGGTGACCTCCTTTGTGTCTGCACCACCAGCCCCCGAGCCCCCAGCCCCCGAGCCCCCTCCTGAGCCCACCAAGGTGACTGTGCAGAGCCTCAGCCTGGCCAAGGACGTGGTCAGCTCCCCTGGGGGTGGTCCCCCCAGTGCTCCCAGGCCAGAGGGCACCACTCTTCGAAAGGGCCCCCCTCAGAAACCCTACACCTTCCTGGAGGAGAAGGCCAGGCAAGCATGGCCAGGGCTGGGGAAGGGAAGGAGGACAGAGGCGGGGAGCGTGTGGAACTTAGGCAGCACAGGGATTTGGAGAGGAGACCAGCCTGCTGGGGCCGGGGAGGGGGCAGGGAGCCGGGACAGGGGACGAGATCTGGGTCCTTAGCATGATTAAGTTCAGATTTTCTCTGTGCCAGGCCCCGTGCTAAGCGCTTTGGCCATATGATCTCATTTAATATTTACAACTGAGAGGGAGACACTGCATTATTCCATTCCACAGATGGGAACACTGAGGTTGGAGAGGTTATGGGATTTGCCTGAGGTACTGAGCCAGTTAGTGGCGGAGCTGGGGCTCAAACCCAGGTTCCTGGGATTGAACTCCAGAGCCCACCCTGGGAACCACAGCATTCTTGCCCCCAGCCGTCGCTGCTACTCCCTGCTTAGCCCACAGAATGCAAGTGTTCCCCTCTCTCCTCTGAGCCTATGACATGCCCCCCAACACACAGGGGCCGCTTTGGAGTAGTGCGCGCCTGCAGGGAGAATGCCACCGGGCGAACGTTCGTGGCCAAGATCGTGCCCTATGTGGCCGAGGGCAAGCGGCGGGTCCTGCAGGAGTACGAAGTGCTGCGGGCGCTGCATCACGAGCGGCTCATGTCCCTGCACGAGGCCTACATCACCCCACGTTACCTCGTGCTCATCGCTGAGAGCTGCGGCAACCGGGAACTCCTCTGTGGGCTCAGCGACAGGTAGCTGGGCATTCTGGGGGAGCAGGAATCAAGGATGGGGGGAGCTGAGCTGGGATATCACCTGACCCACCCCCGCCACCCCTCTAGGTTCCGGTATTCAGAGGACGACGTGGCCACCTACGTGGTGCAGCTGCTACAAGGCCTGGACTATCTCCATGGCCACCATGTGCTGCATCTGGACATCAAACCAGACAACCTGCTCCTGGCCCCTGACAACGCCCTTAAGATCGTGGACTTTGGCAGCGCCCAGCCCTACAACCCCCAGGCTCTGCAGCCCCTTGGCCACCGCACGGGCACGCTGGAGTTCATGGGTGAGGGCACCATGCCAGCCGGGGGGGAGGTGGGGTACTGCCAAAGGGGCAGCAGCCAGGGCTCACCCCACTTCACTCACCTGTGTGCCATTTATTGAGTGCTTACTGTATGCAAACAATGAATTAAGTCCTTTCCATGGACTTTTTTCAGCTTCTCTTTATAACAGCCCTGGCGATTGGCATCATATTACCCCTATTTTACAGATGAGGAAACAGAGGCGCCGTGAGGTATTTGTTCAATATCAGACAGTTATAAATGGTAGCCCCAGGACTTGATAAAGCTAGAAAGACAGGAGAATCAATGATTAATTTACGTAAAAAAGGGAAACCAGCTACCATTTAGCTACCTGCTAAATACTTTCTGTTTGTCATCTCCATTTGAGTAATTCTGCAAGCCACACTTTACAGATGAGAAGATGGAGAGCCAGACAGGTTTCGTACATTGCCCAGGGTCCTGTCGCTAGAAGGGGCAGGCTGGGATTAGAGCCAGCCAGGCTGATTTCAAAGGTGCTTAATCTTGGTGTGGGCCACACCCTTTGTGAATGGGCGCCCACCTTCGGAGCTGATCCAGGAGAACTTGTGACCCTGGTTCTTAGCTCCTCTGCAGTTCTGGGGACCACCCACCATTCAGTGCCTGGGCTGATTCCTCAGGTGCCCCACATCTCCCCCAGGGGCCTCCTCTGCCTTTCCCTGGTCCCTTGCCACCAGGAAGCTGGTTCAACTTGGCCTCTTGTCTCCTGTCAGCTCCTGAGATGGTAAAGGGAGACCCCATCGGCTCTGCCACGGACATCTGGGGAGTGGGTGTGCTCACTTACATCATGTGAGTGCCCCCCAGGACCCACCCTCTGCCTGTACCCTCCCCCCCCGCCTCCCCAGCCACGCATGCATGTGCATACTTGTGCGCGCACACACACACACGCACATACACATACGAGTACCCAGGTGGGGGTAGCCTTGTCCCCGAGCGCTGTGCCCCTAAGAACCTCCACACTAACGTCCCCCTGGACCTGTGAGTTGACCCTCAGTCTGCATCTGTCAACTGAACTGTCTCCTCCACAGGCTCAGTGGACGCTCCCCGTTCTATGAGCCAGACCCCCAGGAAACGGAGGCTCGCATTGTGGGGGGCCGCTTTGATGCCTTCCAGCTGTACCCCAACACGTCCCAGAGCGCCACCCTTTTCTTGCGAAAGGTCCTCTCAGTGCATCCCTGGTGAGTGGGTCCCACACCTGCCAACCTCCCAGCATTACGTGCCTCTGGCCGCAGACTGCCTTGGCCCAGCCCATGCCTAAGCCCCCACCTCCTCCCCCGCCCCAGTAATACACGGCTGCTACTACTACTACTACTTTTCCTACTCCTACTCCTCCTAAGTGGCTGCACTACCACCATTTAAAGCCCATAACAGGGGCTGCCCTGGTGGCGCAGTGGTTGAGAGTCCGCCTGCCGATGCAGGGGACACGGGTTCGTGCCCTGGTCCGGGAAGATCCCACATGCCGCGGAGCGGCTGGGCCCGTGAGCCATGGCCGCTGAGCCTGCGCGTCCGGAGCCTGTTGCTCCGCAACGGGAGAGGCCCCAACAGTGAGAGGCCCGCGTACTGCAAAAAAAAAAAAAAAAAAGCCCATAACAGCCCTATGATGTAGGCAGAATCACTGTCCCCATTTCAGAGACTGGGAAACTGAGTCCCAGAGTTGTCTAAGCTCACTCACTAGGGGCAAAGCCCTCTGGGAGGGTGGGGCCCCTCCCTGCTCTGGGAGCCGTGCCTGCAGGCTCACTGTCCCTGGCTTCCCCTGGCAGGAGCCGGCCCTCCCTGCAGGACTGCCTAGCCCACCCATGGCTGCAGGACGCCTACCTGATGAAGCTGCGCCGCCAGACGCTCACCTTCACCACCAATCGGCTCAAGGAGTTCCTGGGCGAGCAGCAGCGCCGGCGGGCCGAGGCTGCCACCCGTCACAAGGTGCTGCTCCGCTCCTACCCAGGCAACCCCTAGTGGCTCGGACCACAGCCCGGCCTCGGGCTTCGACTCTGGGTTCCTGCTGACGCCCCCTGGACATTCCAGGGCCCACACTGAGCCGGGTGGGCCCGGGGCTTTGGACACCAGCAGCAGCAACATCCGGCCAGGCTATTACCTCATGGACGTGCGGGGACAGAGACCCCGGGCTTTGGCCAATGCCACCCGGCCAGAGGCAGAGTGGGAGACCCGTTGTCCAGGCTGGGTGGGGTCAGGAACAGGAAGGGGGGCAAGAAGGGAACAGGCAAGTGACGAGGAAAAGAAGATGAGGAATAGGGAAGGGGAGACTGTCGGAAAGTTCTGGGGGAGGGAGACAGTGCATCTGCGGGAGAACCAACCCAGGAGGGTGGGAGTGGCTGAAGAGGAGGAAAAGCGGGGAGACCAGGCTGTCTACAGGCCATGGGCTGGGAGTGTCAGTGAAGCAGGAACAGGACATGTAGACGGTGCCAGGAAGCCAGAGCCAGTATGTGAGAGAGGGCAGTGAGGTGGGGGAGGGAGAGGAGAGCCAACTCAGGTGGGGCTGGGGTGGCCAGCTGCCAGCATCCCCAGAAGGAGAAGCATGGAGGGCTGGAGGCTGGAAGTAGTGGTCTCTTGAGCCAGCGCTCTCCTGTCCCGGTGGATGCAGCTCTGGGCACTGTGCTGGCCCGAGGATGTTCTCATCACCTCTCCGTGGCCTTCGCCCTTCTGCCCATTAATATTTATTTATTTATTGACTTTTATGAAGTCTCTCTGCCATCCAATCCCTACCGCCTATGTTGTCCTGACCATCCCCGAAGCCATTCAGCTGTCTGTGCAGCTGTCTGTCTGTCTGTCTGTCACAAGGAAAATAAAAACGGCAAGCAGCAGGACCTATGTGTGTGGTCTATGGGGAGGGATGGCTAGGGGTACAGGGGGTGCACGATGCTGGGGGTACTGGGACAGGGGCATTCCAGCCTTCTCCAGGCCAGTGAGAGCCAAGGTATACTAGCTATAGCACCTTGGGACCTTCCTACCCCACCCCTTGACCCTCCTGGCCCCTCACGTCTCCCTTATTCCTAGAGGGAGGAAAGATGTAGGTCTGTATCTCCATCTAAAGTTTCTGGAATCCTGGCAGGACCACTGAATCCCCACCACCGCCCTCTAACCAGACGGGCGGCCCCCACCTCTTCTCACATGTTCCATCATCACAGCTGGGAGGATGCTGGGCTCTGGAATGGACCAGCCCACACCCCAATCCAGGCTCAGCCTTCTGCACTCTGCCCAGGAGACAGGGCAGCTCTGGTCCTGACCCCTGGGGCAGAGGGGGTTTCATCATGATGATTGGTCAGAGCAGGACGTGTAAAGAGCTCTAGAGGAAACCAGGACAGGCCCACGTGCCCACGCTCTCAGTGTTGCACCGATCAGGACACGTGGGGTACCAGCAGCGCGGGGCAGCTGTGAGCGCTCTGGTTGGCGTGTCTGCTGTGATGGGGCTGTAGACGAGCATTTTCCTAGGGCCCAGGGACACTCAGTCTGGACCTTCTTAGTCCCATGGCAAGCCAGGGTTCCGCTGGGGGCTAAGGGGCCTTGACTCTAAGTGCCCTCTGCGGTGCCACGGAAGGGTCACTGGGTCCTATAACTGAGCTGCCCTGCCCTGAGGTGGGGGGAGGGGGAGCCAGTTCTTGTGTCCAGAGGGACTTTTCCCCACGCCCCTCCTCCCATTGCAACTCTGCTCTTGGCAATGTAAAAGGAATAAAGGCTTTCACCATGAGCAGAGGGACCTGGTGCTGGTGTGTTGCTGATTGAGGTTGAGGGCCTCTTGGATGTAGCCCAAGCAACCCTTTGCCCAGCGCACCCCAGTCTCTCTGGCTTCCCAGGACCCCAGGGAAGAGGCAAGCCCCATCATCATAAAATAAGAGGATATTAAAGCCAGCTGGAAGAGGCCAGAGGGACACCTTTCCCACCTGCCATTTTAGCGATGAAGATATGCAGTTTGCCTGCGAGAAGCTCTAATCCCCTACACACTGCAAATGTTTTCATATAAAAATCAGGTGCCTGAACTCATGTCTTGATAAATGGTAAAATTCTTCTCCCCCCTCTGATCTTGAGCTTCCTTCTCATCTCCATTGGAAATGGCATGTGAACTGCTTGTTCCCAACCCGGAGGAGCAAAGGTAATTTATGTCAGCGGAGCCATGTCAAAATTGCTCTGATCAAAAGGTGACAGTGCCCCAGACCTGGGCAGGCAGTTACAGTGAATAGAAGCAAGGCTTACCTGGTGCCCTGGCCTGGGCAGACTGGACTCCAGGCAAGTCTCAGAGGGATTAACCCCTTCATCCCAGGTGCTCTGATGCCCCTATGCACCAGCTGATGCCCAGAGAGGGAGCTTGGCTTGGGCAGACCTAGAGTTTTAGAGTCAGTATTAGTGCCAATCTCCAGGGACAGTGTAGCCCAGCCTGACCGACCATGTCACATGGAGGGGAGTGAGTGGGAATGGGGTGGCAGGAGAGGATGCTGTTCCCCCAAATCTTTAAGGTCCCCTCTAGGTTTATCTCAGTTTACCACCAGGAGGCACAGTGTGGAAATGACAACCCTAGACTCCTGGGGTGGGGGGAGTAAGGCGCTTCCGGATTGGTTCTGACTGCCACGTGACCCTCTCATAATTGGCTAGATGGACAGTGAAGTCCACCGCTATTCTGGCTTCAGTCAAGGGCACCTCCACAAACACTCGCACCCCTTCACTGACTGTGTCCAGGAAGGACACGTTGTCCCACTGTCCAGGGACTGACCTGGGTATAAACTACCCCAGCAAGGAGCTGAGTCTCTTGTCGACCTGAGGCCTTGTCTGTTCCTCCTGGGAGTGGGATGGCTACCTCCTGCTCTGGGAGGGCATGGGGCCACATCCAGCTGCCCAGCTGTCAGGGCGCTGACGTGTGAGGCACCCCAGAGCCGCTCAGGTTTCCCCCCGGGGCTGCCCCTGTGGCTGAGTTAGCATCCCAGGCATTCTCAGGCTAAATAAGGAGCCTGTCTGGGTCAGGGGGCGGGGGCTGGGGTCCCCGGGGGCTTGGGGCAACCACGCCAAACAAGGCAAGGAGAGGAGAGATGTATAAAACCTGGGCCTGGGGCTGAGCACCTGCCCGCGCCCTTGCTGTGCCATCTGGAAGGGCTCCGAGCCTCCTGCTACACAGCCAGTGGACCCGAGTCCCGAAGTCAACCCCTCACGGTGAGTTCAGATCCTCAGGTCGGCCCTAGACACTCCCACGTCGGGAGATGTTCTGAATCTGCAGGGAAAGGGCTGAAGTTTGGAGTCTCTGTGTCAGCCTAGATCCCTTTGTTTTCTGTTCTCCAGATGTCCAAAGCAGCTTCTGCCAAAAAGCCAGTGGCTGCAGCCCCGCCTCCAGGATGTACCCTGGATATCAAGGACCCCCAGGTCCAGAGGGCAGCCATTCGCATCCAGGCCTCTTACCGGGGCCACAGGTGAGGGGGAGCCTTGGAGAACCTCTGGAGGAAGGGAGCTGGAGCTGCAGAACGCTCATGACTGCATTTGGGGGATGGGTGCGGGCTGAGCACAGTGTCATGGACCACTAGCGTCGCTGGACTTAGGGGAGAGCAGTTACTGAGGTGTGGAAGGGTGGCTGACACAGAGTAGACAATTTTATTAGGGTAACAATTCAGTAGCCATCACCTTCCCTACCCACCCCCATGTTTAAGGGTCTACTGGGCTGAGGGGGCGGGCCGGGGACGGTGTACGGATGGACAGGGCTGCAGGCCGGCCGGGGCCGTGTCATGGGAGCTCTGGGCCCTGACCTGGGCTGCGGGTAGGTCCCGGAAGGAGCTGCGCGAGAAGGGGCCGCCGCGAGTGCTGGAGCCGCTGAAGGATGTGGTGCTGATTGAGGGCAGCGCGGCTAAGCTGACTTGCCGCATTTCGGCTTTCCCGGACCCATTCATCCGCTGGAGCAAGGACGGCAAGGAGTTGCGCGACGGGCCCAAGTATCGCTACGTCTTCGAGGACCCTGACGTAGTCGCACTGGTGGTGCGCGACGGCGAGCTGGCAGATCTGGGCCAGTACAGCATCAACGTAACCAACCCCTTCGGCCAGTGCTCCGACTCGGCACGCATCCTCGTGGAAGGTACGCGCGCCCTGGGTGCAGGGCCACCGTGCAGAGCAGCACCACACAGCGGGCGGCCGCAGCCGGCTCCAGCCGCGTTTACCTCTGAGCCTTGCCGAGTCCGGATGCGGATGTGACCCAGCCCCAGCACAGCCTAAGGCACGGAACAGGGCGCAGCGCCGGCCGCGCGTAGTCCTTTCCTACCCCAGAACTGTGTCCCATACAGCCTAAGAAGTCCGCTATGGGCTTCAGTCACTCGATTCCAGAGCCTCAAGGTCACAGCGAGCCAGAAGCAGAGCCAGGGTTAGAGCCCTGGTCTTCTGGCTCTCAGCCCAGGGCAATTTCCAAGGCGCCGGGAGATGTGTGAACATTCCCGGACTTTCACCCCTAGAATCTCTTTTGATCCTCCCTTCACCTCTGCCAAGGGCAGGGTTAGTCCCGTTTGACAGTTGACGAGATGATGCCCCAGAGAGGCTAAAGACTTGCTCAACGTCACACAGCGAGCTTAAATCCATCTCCTATTTAGAGCCGGGTATTAGCTGGGGAGGTGATGCCCCTGCCCGCCTCACCTCTAGGTTCCTCACTGGGTGGCCCTTTCCCTTCCTCTAGTACCGGCGAAGATTCAGAAGGGACCGGGTAACACTAAGGTGCGCAAAGGCACCACGGTAACGCTGACTGCCGAGATCATGGGCGAGCCTGCGCCCGACGTGGGCTGGACCAAGGACGGGGAAGACATCGATGAGGACGACAGGTGTGGGGGGGGCGGGGCTTGTAGCAAGGACAGCGCCTGGAGCAGGAGCTTGGGCGGGCGGGGTCCAGAAACTGGAGGGAGTGGGATGGGGGCGGGGAATTTGGGAGGCGAAGAACAGAGCTGGATAGTTAGCCCGACCCGACCAGGGCGCGCGTAAACTGACCGCAGGCCCTGTCCTCCCCTTCTTCCCACCTAGAGTGTTCTTCGAGATCGGCAGTACCACCACGACGCTGACTATCCGCCGGGCCACGCCTGAGGACAGCGGCAAGTACGAGGTGTACGTGGAGAACAGCCTGGGCATGGACCAGAGCTTCGCTCGCGTGGACGTGGCCTGAAAGGGACCCTCAGACACTTCACCCTGGCTGGAGCCCCGGGTGGGTGGGACAGACAACCCTCCTTCATCTTGCTTAATAAAGCTGCTCTCGCTGACCCTCTGCGTGTATTCGGTTCTTTTGAGACGCCATTTCCCCTGCATTTGCACCCACGCTTTATTCCCAGACCTACACCCCAAGGTCACAGAATGTTGAGGTCAGAATGTTTGGGGAGTGCCTAGTCCAGTGCTTCATTCTGCAGACAGTAAATCTGAGATAGAACTCTCACGGTCAGAAGTTCCTTCACTTCCCAGACAGACTGGCAGAGGAGTCTACGACTCCGCCTTCTCTTCTTTTGTATGCCTCAAGCCCCACCCTCTCCTGGGGGTTTGCACTCTGGGTCCTCCCATTTCAAGGCTGGCCACACACCCCTCAGGACTCTAGCCTCGCTCTTCCCTGTGACCCGGCTCTAGGCTTTGGCTGGTGCCCCTGGGCCCTTTCCTAGACAATTTAGGTCCTAATCTTAAATTCCAACCTCTGCTTCTCAGGCGCCATCCCTCTTATTTATAGCCGCCCCTAGATTCCTTGGCCACGCCCCCGTACTTTCCCATAAATCCCTCCTCCTCCCTCGGTTAGAAAGCAAGGAGATAGTAAGAACTACAATTCCCGGCAGACTCCGCGAAGGAGTTCTCGCGACTTGCGAGAAGACACGTGCGCGGAAGGAGCAAGCAGTAGTGGGCGACAGATCTGGCAGAAGGGAACTAATGGTAAAGGGAGCCAGTGGTAAAGGGACCAGGTGGAGGGGCGGCGAAAGGGGTAGAGGGCAGAGGACGGACGGTAGACCGAGAGAGGCTCGGAGACCTTGGCCCGGCCTTCCGCACTTCCGCTCTTGTGTTGGTTCCACAACCCCAGGCTACGTGAGGCGTAGTAGTTGTGGGGTTCAGAGGGTCAGCAATCAGTTCTCCGAATCCAGAGATCCAGTACTTGTCAGTATCGGTACTCAGGGCTTGGTAGGTTCGGTGTTTGGGACGCTAAAGGAATCTGTCTTTTGAGTCAGGGTCCATCACCTAGAGATTGGTTTTAGGATTCAGGTTCAGCCTATGTAGTTTTTTTTTGCTAGGATTTGGGATGCATCAGATGCGGATCAGTATTAGTTCAGTACTTGGGATTCATTTTTAGGATTGTAGTTAAATATTTGGGGCTCACTCAGGGTCTGGGGTTCAGTATTCAGGCTTCACTCTTGGGGTTCAGGGCTTAACATCTAGAGTGAGGATGCAACAATTGGGAATCGGTGGGCTTGGGGTTTCGGTTTTTTGAGGTTTGGGGTCTGAGAAGGGCTTCTCTTGCTGAGTTTCTGAGTTTGCTGAATTTGTGGCCAGAGGGAGGTCTGTTAGGGGTCAAATTGTGGGGTGTGAATTTCAGAATTTGGGTGAAATCCCTGTGGGATTTGAAGGCTGCCTGGAGGCTGGGCTAGGATTTGAGTTGTGTGGGATTTGTGAGGTGGTGTGTCCGGGGCAGGTCTATATTGAACTTCGGATTTACATCCTCCGAGGGGACTAAGTGTTGCTATTTGGGTTTTGGGGGCTTGGTTGGGGTATGAGTCAGGTTCCTGGGTTGGGGTGTGAGATCTAAGCCTGACTTCTCTGTTGGGATTTGAGGTTTAGGTAGCAGTCGCCATCATGCTCAAAGCTGTGATCCTGATTGGAGGCCCTCAAAAGGGTGAGGAGCCAGGGGAATTGGGGGAGGAGGTTGGGCTGGAGTGGTCGGTGGGCTGGGGACAGAGGGAGGCAGGAAGCTGAAATGTGCTTCTTTCTCCTCTCCCAGGGACTCGCTTCAGGCCTTTGTCATTTGAGGTGCCCAAACCACTCTTTCCTGTGGCGGGGGTCCCTATGATCCAGCACCACATTGAGGCTTGTGCCCAGGTAACCCCATAGGCTCCCCTCTCCCACCTCACTTCCTGCTCATCTCCTTCTTGCTGTATTTCCCCCTTTTCCAACCATGACCTTCCCACAGGGACCACCATTTACAAGTGAAAATGTGAATGTCGCCCCCTGGAGTTGTGCGGTACAGCTGCTCTGCTGTCTTCCTCTAACCTAGTGTCTCCTCTGGCCTCCTGCTCAGATTGCACTCCTATTTATTTTTAAAGCATGGAATGTGAGATCAGGCAAGACTCTTAGAGACACTTTAACACTGCAGCAGGGGGAACCTTAATGATAGCAAAGCACAGAACTCATACCGTTGCTCATTGTGGAGCTAATTTCTTTATTGCTTTTGGTATTGAGGCAGGCATGGTTTTATTTGAATCCAGTCTCTGCCTCCTGTAAGGACTTGAGCAAATTTCCCATCCTTTCTGAGCCTTAGTTTCCTTATTTGTAAAATGGAGGTGATTAGACCTGCTTTGCGGGGTGGCAAAGCTTGCAATGATGTTTGTAAAGTGCCTTGTACAGTGTAGGCGCCTGATAAATGATATCCTCATCTCAAGCTCAGATTGACACATAATAAATATGGGGGGAAAATTATGGGTTATTCTTTAACGCAGCTTGGTAGGCAAAATCTTCCCTAGGGTGAGCCCCAATTCAGATGTGAGGGGGCAGGGGATAATAGAATAATAAAAGGTTAAAAGGTCAGGGACTGAGACTGCCTCCAACTTCCTCATTGTCCAGAAGAGAAAACGGGCCTGAGTGGGAAAGTGAGTGCCCAGGGGCCCCATAGCTGAGAATGAAACTGGTCTCTCCAGACTTACGGGCCAGTCCCAGGGATTTCTCCCTCCTATCAGATATTTCTTTCTTCCAACCTCTTCCCTTGTCCCCAGGTCGCTGGGATGCAGGAGATTCTGCTCATTGGCTTCTACCAACCTGATGAGCCCCTTACCCGGTTCCTAGAAGCTGCCCAGCAGGAGTTTAATCTTCCGATCAGGTGTCTGTGCACACATGCTGTATGGGGCTGGGGGGGTCAGTGCCTTAAGCCTCTGGTTCTCGGGAGTGGGGTGAGTCAGCATTCGCCAGACTTCACCCTCACACGCTAGGAGGGTTCCTATTTGGGCATCTTTGAATCCCTGAGTATATTGCCTTCTCTGTGGGCCTCGGGCAGGTATAACCCTGGGAACAGGAGGAGTCAGGTGCCCAGGCTCCTGGTATCTGTCTCCTCTAATCTCACTGAGCTGGCCCTGGGGTCCCTGGGGACAGGTACCTGCAAGAATTTGCCCCCCTGGGCACAGGGGGTGGTCTCTACCATTT
The DNA here is from genome assembly GCF_003031525.2 of Neophocaena asiaeorientalis asiaeorientalis. NCBI lineage: Eukaryota > Metazoa > Chordata > Mammalia > Artiodactyla > Phocoenidae > Neophocaena > Neophocaena asiaeorientalis. The sequence goes on along the minus strand of NW_020175039.1, from coordinate 4,978,263 downwards.
CCGGGACCAAATCCTGGCTGGAGGCCCCGAAGCCTTCTTCGTGCTCAACGCTGACGTCTGCTCCGACTTCCCCTTGAGCACTATGTTGGAGGTCCACAGACACCAGCCTCACCCTTTCTTGCTCCTTGGCACCACGGTGAGGGGGCCAGGGGGGCTGGAGGGTGCAGAGGGGGTGATCCAGAAAGGTTTCTGGAATGCAGGATGTCAGGGAGGCAGGGGCAGCCCAGGTGGTGGGATCAGGCATCAGATGTGCCTGATACCCCAGCAGCGGTGGAGGTGGTGGCGGAGACCCCAAGCCCTTTGGCTGCTCAGCAGTAGGGAGCAGGCGGGGAGTGGCGGCAGCTGTCAGTTCTCACCCTTGCTGAAGCCCTGTCCACAGCAGCAGAGATGCGTGCCAGGTGTTATAGGAGAGGGAAAGAAAGAAAGAGAAAACAGACCTTGCTGCCGTGGAGCTGGCAGGTCACTGTCTCGGTGTGTCTGTCTTTCAGGCTAACAGGACACAGTCCCTCAACTATGGCTGCATCGTGGAGAATCCACAGACGCATGAGGTGAGAGCAGAGAGGGGGCTGGCTGGGTGCGTGCTCTGTGTATCATCATTCCCACTCCGCCTCTAGAGAATGCTGGAATGCTTTGGGATGGGCCTCAGTCTTCTCAGGCAGGTGGGGCATACCCTCAGGTCATCCTGTATCCCTTCTAGAGAGATCGCTGAGAGTGAAGGGGTAACAGTGGATGAATGATCAGGGTGCTATGAGAGCACAAAAGGAGGCCCAACCCAGCCTTGTCTGGGTGGGGGAGGGGAGGGCTCCCCGGAGAAGGCAAGGTCTGAGCTGAGTTTTAGATTTGTTTAGATGACGGAGACAGGAAGGCATTGCAGGTAGAGGGACCAGCATGTGCAAAGGCCAGGAGGCAGGAAACAGCAGGCCTCCAGAATTATGGAGGGAGGCACATAATCAGCAAGGCAGAGCGTCTCTGTCCTTGTTTGTGAAGCTCCCTGTCCCTGAGTCTGACCGACTTTCATGCACCCCTTTTATTTGTTCAAGCTTTAGTATTAAAAATACATATAAACACACACACACACACACGCGTTTTTTTTTTTTTTTTTTTAAGTTTTGTGCTAGGCACTAGCTAGGTGTGAGGGAAACACAGCTGAACGACAATCCCTGCTTCTCAGGAACCCTTGGACTAGTGGGAGAGACAGTCAAAAACCAACCATCGCAAATGATACAAGTGCTACTGGTGAGGTGTGGCCAGAGGCCAGGGGTGCCCGGACCTGAGAAGCCAACTCTGGGGCAGAGTGGACTCATAGAGGAAGTGACAACGCCAGCTGGGTTTTGAAAGCCGAGTTTTCCAGATGAAGAGATGGGAAGGGACATTTCCGGCGCAGGCGTGCAATAGCATGGAGCCGTGTTCTGGAAGCTCTGGGAGGTGGGGAGGAGAAAGGCCTGTAGTTCAGATTTATCTTGAAGGTGAAGGCCAGCCGCAAGATGCGATGCAGTCTGCGTTTTAGGAAGACCACTCCGGCAGCAGGGAGGACCTGGAGGTCAGAGGGTCTTAGGGGGTGATGGCAGTGGCCTCTCCTCCACTGATCCCAGCCCACTGTGTCCTCAGGTCCTGCACTATGTGGAGAAACCCAGCACTTTTGTCAGTGACATCATCAACTGTGGCATCTACCTCTTTTCCCCGGAAGCCCTGAAGCCCCTTCGGGATGTCTTCCAGCGTAATCAGCAGGATGGGCAACTGTGAGGCAGGCCCCGTGGCCCTGAGACCCCAAGTGCCCCTGGTCGCAGACTGCCCCCCCCAGTCTCTGCAGGCTCCATCTCCTGAGCCCCCGCTCACCTTCCTTCCCCTTCTCATCTCTTATTTGTCCTCTCCAGCTGAGCCTCCAAGTCCCTCCCTTCCTAACCTCATTCTGTCCCTCTTCTTATCCATCCCAGTTCCTCTTCTGTCACCGCCTGCCCACTCCCCTTCTGGTCCATTTCTCTCAAGCCCTGAGTGTCCCAAAGATGCCTTTTAGAACAGACGGCAACACACACAGTTGGGTGCACACAGGCTTGAGTGAGAGACACACACACACAGACACACACACACACCCTCTCTCTCTCTCCCCCTCCCTCCCTCTCAGGCTGAGTGCCCCAGAGCCCTGCTTGCCACAAGCCAAAGTCCAGGGTCATCCTCCTAGGCCTGCAACCTGTTCCTTTCTGTGGATCCCTGCCTTTGCTCCCTCCTCCCCTACCCCTCTCCCCATCTCAAGCCTCATTCACTCATCACCATCTTCTCACTCCCACCCATCTCTCTGCTTCTCTCTCCATCTCTCCCGGCCTCTCTGTCTGTTTCTGCTGAGCTGGCATCTCCACCATCTCTCTCTGTCTCTCTCTCTCTTCTCTCTCTTTCTGTGACTGTCTCTGCCCCCACCAGCTGCCTTCCTCTGGGGTGAGTCTGTCTGTGTTTCATTCCATCCAGTGAGTGAGAGGGAGGGTGACCAGAGGCGGGGTTCAGAGGAGTGGATGGGATGGGGGAGAATGGGAAAAGGGGGAGAAGCCAGGTCTGGTCGAACTCCATCTGGATGTGGGGCAGGATGAGCAGCAGGTCTGTGCCTGGGGACACAGACAGCTCAGGGAGGAGAGGAGGTGATGTGTATGAGGGTGATGGGAGAGCTTCCTGGGATGTGAGCATCCTTTTGGAACAGATCTGAGCAGACCTGGAGAGGTGGTGGGATTCACTCTCATTCCTATCCCCAGGAGACTGTTGGCCCCTGGTTGGGCTCAGCTGGGGAACTGATGTCAGCATCCCTTCCTCTGTACCAGGGAGGACTCGTCAGGCTTGTGGCCTGGGGCAGGTACCATCCGCCTGGAGCAGGATGTGTTCTCCGCCCTGGCCGGGCAGGGCCAGATCTATGTGCACCTCACTGACGGCATCTGGAGTCAGATCAAGTCTGCAGGGTATGGGAGGGGCCTCTGATGGGGTGGTTGGGTCACCTGGGGGTTAAGACCTTGGGGTGGTGGGCACAGGTCCGGCTGGCCCCTGAGCCCCTGCACCACTTTCTGGCCCCCAGCTCAGCCCTCTATGCCTCCCGCCTCTATCTGAGCCAGTACCAGCTCACTCACCCAGAACGCCTGGCCAAGCACACCCCAGGGGGTCCACGGATTCGAGGTACCCATCCGGCCCCAATTCCTAACCTTTGCCCCCCAGCCCAGCCCCCTCTCCCCACTGAGCTGTGAGTCCTGACCTTAGACCCAGAGGTGAAGTCTCAGTCCCTGCCCTCCCTGAACCAGATGTGGTTTGGGGTATTTGCCCCCAGGTCCTCTCTTCTGCTTCTAGGAAACGTTTACATCCACCCAACAGCTAAGGTGGCCCCGTCTGCTGTGGTAAGTGGTAGCCCAGCCCAGGGGAAGCATGGGTGGGGCAGTGCTCGGAGTAGCGGTCTCTCCACTTTGTCACAGCCTGTCCTATGGCCTCAAGCCTTATCTGTTTTATGAGGGGATTGGATTGGGGGCCCTCCAAGGCTATGGTTGTGCTCTTCTCCACAGCTGGGCCCCAACGTCTCCATCGGGGAGGGGGTGACCATGGGCGAGGGTGTGCGGCTCCGAGAGAGCATTGTCCTCCATGGAGCCACACTGCAGGTAGGCACCCGGGCACACACAGCGGCCGTGGCACCCCGAGAGGCTGAGGGGCGGGGTGAGCCCCTTCTCACCCCCTCACCTCACATCGTCCTGTTTGGCAGGAGCACACGTGTGTTCTGCACAGCATCGTGGGCTGGGGGAGCACCGTAGGGCGCTGGGCCCGCGTGGAGGGTACCCCCAATGACCCCAATCCCAACGACCCCCGAGCCCACATGGACAGTGAGAGCCTATTCAAGGATGGGAAGCTGCTCCCTGCCATTACCATCCTAGGTATGCTTCCCAGGGCCCTAGGCTGTGAGAAACCTCCACAGGTGATGGCCATGCCCTGTGGGAGCATTTGTGTGTGTGTGTGTGTGTGTGTGTGTGTGTGTGTGTGTGTGTTTATTCCTTTAGCAAACATTTACCCGGTGTCTGCTCTATGCCAGGTCCTGTGTGAGTCACAGGGGGCATGAGGCCAGGGCACAGATGGGCAGGGAGGGATCCCTCCCAGATGGCGGTGGCCCCCAGCTCTTTGCCCCTCCCCACGGCCTCCCCCTGGTGCCCTTGTCCACACTGCAGGCTGCCGCGTCCGGATCCCCGCCGAGGTGCTCATACTGAACTCGATTGTTCTGCCGCACAAGGAGCTGAGCCGCAGCTTCACCAACCAGATCATCCTCTGAGGGGGGCTGCCTGAAGTTGCCCCCAGCTCTGATCCGCTCCCTTTGAGGCTCCTGCCTGCGTGGCCGGCCTCTGTCCAGGAGGGACCGGAGGGAGCCAGCCAGGCTCTTCCTGTGCACGCACACGCGGGGAGCAACGTGGGTGGCCGGGGGACTGGTGGCCTCCCTCTCCACTCCCTAATAAACCTGGGTGAACCTTGGAGCCGGTAAGGACTCCGCTTGTGCCTGGGCTGGGGGGTGAGAGTGGAAGGTGGGCAGCTGACTCAGTCCCCCCCCCCCCACATTAGCATTTAAATTGGAGTCGTTGCTTTGGGCTCATGAATAATGAATCTGGAGCCCTGGTAAATCTCCCCCTCCCGCTGCCTCAGCCTCTCAGCGCTGCTCTGGAGGAAGGCCCTCAAGGCTCCCAGCCGGCTGGCCCCCGCCTTCACCCCTACCCCGACGCCGCCTCCCTGTTCCTCTTCGCTGGGCCTGGCTCAGGCTCAGAGCGGAAGGATTCCGAAGGGAAGTGGGGAGGATTTCGCTTGGGCAGTGGGGTGCGGGCTGGGAGCGCTGGGCCCGAGGTTGGATCCCCCAGAGCCGCCCTCGGGTGCTGCCGAGCCCCGGCCCGGCCTGCTTTCTGCTCTGCCAGCTCCATCTGCTCCCAGCCTGGCTTTTGGCGGGGTCGGGGGTTTCTCTCCCGCCCGAGGCCCGGTATCTGCCTCCTAGTCCCTGGCAGGCAGGGTGGGCCTGAGCTGGTGCCTTTCTCTCCAGAAGCACAGTGGGAGCTACTCCGTTCTGGGAGGGGAGGGGCCCTGGCCACCTCCCACCACCCTGGCTCTGCTCTTTGGGGGGGTCTCAGTCTTCCTTTCATATTCCTGAAGCCCCAGAGATACCCAGCCATCTCTAGTGTTTGCCCACGACCCCCGTGTGCCCCTCCCGGTGCCCCCCTTTCCCCAGCTGTGGGTGCGGAGCTTAGTTGCCAGATGAGCGGGTAATGATGGTAATCTGCTAATTGAGAGGAATCTAATTACCCGAAGAGAATGGGGGGGGCAGGGCATGGGTGGGAGGCAGGAGGGGGTCCTGGCAGCAGGCAGGGGTGGCAGGCAGCAGGGTGCTGGGGCCTGGTTATCAGCACCAGGGTCTGGGACAGAGCCCAGGATTTCAGAGCTTCAGGGCTGGGCTTTTAGGAAGATGCACTTTCTCAGGAACTGGGCTGACGGTGGCCTGGGGATTGGGCTAGGTGTGACCACCCAGCCCCTGGAGGCTCTGCAGGCTGTGTCAGAGCCCGTGTGCATGTGAAACCACCGGGGGTTTTAGGGGTCCTGACCTACAACCTGCCTGGAAGCAGCCCTTCTGGTTCCCGTTCTTGGTCCCTCCAGTCTCTGCCTCCAGCCCACACCTTCCGTCACCTCTGTATGGGGTCCGGAAGGGTCTGCAGATGCCTCCTCTGGGCTGGGGTCAACCCCCTGAGGGCAGGGCTGGGAGAGGGGTGGGCCGCAGGGCCAGGGACTGGGTCCCTTCCTCTCCTCTCCCCAGTCCTGACCCTTCTGTTCCGAGTGGTTGGCAGAAGCCGTGGCAGCTTCATCATAAATATGATAATTTAATTATTTTCTCAGCAAAACACCGTGAAATCCAATAAGTTTGTGTCAGGCCCTGGCCCCCGGGACCCCCCTCCTGGGCCCAGTGGGGGTGGGGACAGGCACTGGACAGGGACGGGGTCAGTGTTTAAAGTGAAGGGGGGCTGGTGAAGCTGAGGTCTCTGTGGAGCCCCCCACCCACCCCACCCCACCCCCGCCCCGCGGAGGGCGTTAACTGATGAACGCGTGCTCAGGTGGAGCAGGGTCTAAGGAGAGAAGTTCCGATGCCCCCCAACTCCTCTCCAGCCTCGTCTGCCCTGGGAGGGCCTAGCATCCCTCCACCTCTGAGGCCACAGCCCAGAGCCCAGGATGCGGGAGTACCCTGTCTCCGGAGGGGAGAGGGCAGGGAGCCCCCTTCACCACCTCTGGGACCTCACTGGCCCTGTAAGGGTAGGAGGGTGCTGGCCCTTGGAGAACAGAGGGAACTGGGGTGGGAAGTAGGGGATGAGGGGGGAGGGATGCGGGGGAGGGGTGCGCTCCTGCCATTAGTGCTTTTTTCGGTTTCCATAAAAAGATTATTCTGTAAAATCATCGAGGGGGAGCGAGCTGGGGGCCGGGGAGTGGGGGCGGGTCCCTGGCACTGAGCTGGATGGGGTGACAGAGGAGGAGAGCTGGGGACCGACCGGGACTGAGCGTGGAGAGAAATTTGGATGGGCTTCGGCAGCCAGCTAGGGGGAAGAGGCCGAGCCAAGAACGCAGACTGGGGGCAGGCTGGCCAGGATGGGGCGGGGGGAGTGCCAGGGCCCTCATCTCCCTCCTGCTTGGGCCTCCTTCCCACCCCCATCCCATCCCCTCCCCCTGGCACTTAGCAGCCATCATAGGGGAGCAGATTGCAGCCCCCTCCCCCTCTCCAGGAAGCAGGCACAGCTGGGGCCCTGCCACATCTGCCGCATCAGCACAGAGCACAGCTGGGTGTGCCCAGAGCCGCGCTCCCCAAAACACAAAGTTGGGGCGGGGGCCAAGGAGAGCCCAGACCCCTGAGACAGACGCACTGACACTTCTGCCAACAGACACAGACTCCTCGAGGCGAAGCTACGCTCACCACCACACACGCTCCCTCGTGTGCAGAGACAGGAGAACTGACAAACATGCAATTACTGTGCCCCGCCTGCCGCCCCCACCCCTTCCTCCTCCTTCCCTTCCTTCCCTCCAGGCGCCCCTCCGCCGCCTTGGCCACCTCTGAACCGCTCTCGCCCTCGTCTGGAGGGAGCAGGGGCTTCACCCTCCCCAGGCACACGCTTCTGGGAGGCTTGGAGAACAGGAGAGCAGCGGGTGTAAGGGGCATCTGAGTCCGAAGCTTGAGCCTGGGGAAGCCAGTCCCCCGCTCCATGCCCATGCCCCTTCCCACAAAGAAGCCCCTCTGAAGCACTGGTCCTTGCCACCCTGGACGTGATGGGGTCTCCATCCCAGGGCAGACTGGCTGGGCACCCTGGAGTGTGGTCAAGGTCCCCGTGACACTCTGTGTTCCACTGGCCGCCTCAAGGAGGTGCTGTATGTCCTGCACGTCCAAGTTCTAGCCAGAGCTCGGCTCCCAGGGCTGGGCCCTGGCACTCCCGTCCCCAGCAACCTGCAGTACCGTCCACTCAGCAACGCACCCCTCTGCTTAGCTTTGCTACCCCAAAAGGCGCAGGGTATGGGGCCTCCGTCGGTGGCGGAAAAGTCCCCCCTCCTCAGCAGGGGTGATCAGGAGTCCCTTCTCCCCGCCTCCACCATCCTGCTTCCCAGGCGATGACCACCTCTGGCCTCTGATTAAATCCTGCCCCTTGGCAGCCCTCGTTTCTCGCGCTCATCTCCTTGGCCCCCGTGTCTTGCCCTCAACCCTCTCCTCCCTGCCTGCCCCCACCCCCGTGTCCCACGCCTCGTCCCCGCCCCTGCCCCTCAGAGCTTTAATCCCTGCTGCTGCCGTGCCGCCTTATCTGCTCCCAGCAGCTTTCCCTGCTGCAAAGCCCTCTCCCCCTCCTTCTCGGGATCTTCTTCCCCCCTCCTTCCCCGGTTCTCTCTTCTCTCTGACCAGCACCCACTGGCCTGTCTCTGCCTCTCAGGGCCCCCATGATGACTCCTGGCTGACACCAGATCTGCACCCCAGTGCCCTTTGCTCTCTCTCCAGCCTCAGTCCCGAGGTTGCAGCTGCCCACCCAGTCCCACACTGATCTCCTTCCGCCTCAACCCTCCCCCACAGGCCCCACAGACTTGGTCAGTTTCTGACCAGCCAAGATTTTCCATCTTTCTTCCTTCCCTGCCCTCCATCTCCTGGCCCCCTCCCCCGGTTCTTCCAGCAGCCCCTCAATCTTGGACATGGTCCCCTTCAATCCCAGTAACCCACTGCCTCGGCTTGGGTTGTTGGTGCCTGCCACAGGAGAGGGCTCAGGGCTGGGCAGGGCTGGGCTGGTCCTTGGACAGGGTAGGGTGTGCAGAGTGCTGGTGGGCAGTGGGGGCAGGGCCTGGTGGCGGGACGCTAACCCTCTTCAGTTGCCTCAGATCACGTCCGGGCCTCCCCACCCCCTTCGCTGGAACTCTCATTAACCGCTTCTCCTGCCTCGTCCGCAGCATAAATAACCCAGATAAATCAGCCGCCGTCCGCCCCCCGCCCTTCGGCCCCTGCACAGCCCGTTTGTCACCGCTGCTCGCTCACCAGCCAGGTCTGGCCCAGTCCCGGCCTCCGCACCCCCCCATCCGTGTCCCTTCCCGCCCACGTCTGTCCCACGCTGGCTCATGCCTTGGTCCGCAGCAGAGCCAGGCCTGGGACAGGTGTCTGATCTGGGCAGGGTGGCAAGGGGTGTACTCTGCGAGCAGGGGGAGACTGGGCCCTCCCCCTAGAATGCTATCTAGGAGTTTGGGGGTCATGTCATTTAGCAGTGGGGCCACCCAGGCTGGGAGTCTAAGGCCCACAAATGGGGGAAAGGGGCAAATGCAGCTCAGCTTGCGGGTCCCTGCTGGAGAAGAGGGAACCCCAGAGCTCGGGGTGTGGGATGCGCCCTGGAGCCTCCTTGGAGCCCCGCAAGCAGGATCCTGGGAAGTCTCCAGGTCTACCTTTTGGAGAATTTTGCCCAAAGAAAACCTCCGTGCCCCCTACCAGGTGCTCTGAGTCAGAACCCTCCTGCCCTCCCTACCTCTCTGCCCCCCATTCCCATGCCCTGCCTTGTCAGGCTGTACAGATGGCACTCTAATCTCTGCCTCTCAGTCCATCCACCATTCTCTCTGTTAGGAAACCTAGTTCAGCCCCTGGGGGGTGGGTGGAGAATTGGACTGCGAACAAATCTGGGGAATGGGGACAACTGGTGGGCAGAGGATGTCTGGCTGAGGCTTCACATCCTGACCCTGCTCTCCACACTCCCCCCCCGCCCCG
>NW_020175039.1:4967738-4968805 GCF_003031525.2 Neophocaena asiaeorientalis asiaeorientalis | reverse complement strand
CCGCTGGCCTAGAACTCCCCTCACCACCCTGCCCCTGCCCCGCCCCCCAGTACCGGCTTACCACCCACCTTCATTCCTTCTAGAGGTTGAAGGCTCCCCGACATGCCCTCAGGAGAAAAGAGGGCGTGCTTCGGGCTCGTGATGGAGGCCAGTATGTTGGGGAGAAAGACCCTGTGATCTCATTGGATGGCAGGACAATTTAGTGGCACACTGAGTCCTGGGCGGCAACCAGTGCTGGGGAGAGCTTGGGGGGCAGTTCCCTGCTTTCCTGGCACAGCCCCAGACTGAAGTAACCTTAAAAAAGCAATTAAATCACCTTAAAAAAAAAAAACCCTGTAAAGAAAAATCAATACCAGGAGAAAGGGGAAGAGAGAGGCTGGGGAGGATAAGGAGGTGGGGGAGGAGGTGCTGGAAGGGTCTGGTAGTCTAGCAGGGAGGGGTGAGCGTGGGAGGGGGCTGCCCCTGGGCAGCGGGCAAAGATGGGGACAGTCTGTCATCGCTTGGGGTCTCTGGGTGCCAACCCCTTTCCCCTCTGGGATGCTGCCAGATGCAGCCCCTGAGACCCCAGGGGTCTCAGCTCCCCAGCTTGGGGGAGATGGCTGGTGGGGAAGCCCAGCCAAGGGGCCGCTGGAGACAAACCCCAACAGGGTGCCCCAAAGGGCCAGGGTTGGTGGGCGGCTGTGTGTGGGTGGGCTCCGTGCTGGGGCGACCTGTGATGGACGGGGCCTGACCCGGCCTTGCAACCAAGGGTGAGCAGAGTGGTTCCCTGCTCCCCAGGGGAGCCATCCCTGGGCCCCTTTCCCAGGCTAGGCAGGGGCTGCGACCGGCAGGGCAGGCCCGCCGCAGGGGAGAGGTGGCCACTGGGCAGCGGGTGGACCTCGGACTCTAATCGCCAGCAGCTGCTGTTTCCCTCAGATCGATTCCCTTCTCACTTTTTTTTTTCAGCTGCCGGTTCCACGGCTCGGATCGATGGAGCTGCCTCCCCCACCCCTCTGAGCTTCCTCTCCCTGCTGCTCATTAGCGCCCTGATTAATCAGCCCCCCACCTTTCCTCTAGGGGACGAATAC
>NW_020175039.1:4958342-4967083 GCF_003031525.2 Neophocaena asiaeorientalis asiaeorientalis | reverse complement strand
CCCCCCCCCAGAGCACAAGCTGCTCACGGTGACCACCCCCACCCTGGGGGCACCCAGGCACCACCTCCTCTCTGCCGGCCACCAGGGGCCCCATCCCTGCCTGTGATAGCAGCCCGCATGCCTGCTTCCCCTCTGCCAGGCGGCAGCCACCCCAGGGCTCCCCTGCCCCTCTGCCAGGCGCCCCGTATCCGTTTCCCTAGGACTGCGTTCCTTCCCATTCAAGCGCAGCACCTCTCTGCTCCCTCCATCCCCATGTGGGCTCTTCCTGACCTCCGTTCCATACCCTCTCACCACATCACACCTCCTCTGCTCCCTGGCCTGTCCACCCAACACGCGCCCCCAACCCCCGGCCTGGCAAGGGATTTGGGAAACATTTGGCGAAGCAAAGCGGCCACAGATGTGCAAGTCAGCCAGGGTGCCCTCTGTCCCAGACACATGAGACACTGAGTTTCGGGGGTGGAGGTGAAGTCGGGGAGAGGGCGGCCAGCATCCCAGAGGGGGCAGGGGTATGGTGGGTGTTAAGTCGGGAGCAAAGCTGCAGGGAAGCCAAGAATCTTGGTGGAGCCACCATTGTCCCCTTGTCTGTCTCGCCTGCCCTTCTCTGCTCTGCCCTCCCCTCCCCTGCCTCATTCAAACAAGTGGCTCTCCCAAGGAGTTTCTGGAAGCCGCCGTGAGTGGGGTAGTGGGGCCAGGTGGTGGCTGGGTGGCTGCAGTCAGGAGTCAGGGAGGCCAGGAGGTCGGGGATGGAGTCGGCTGACCCTTCCTGGGGTGCGGTCCAGAAAAGTGGCAGAATGAGCAAAGGACTCCGGGTGCAACCCTCCTCCCCGGGTGGCCTGGGAGTGGGGCCATGCGGGGACCCCACGAATGGCTAGGGTGTAGCAAGAGTTTGGGGCTATCCCGACGAGGTCTCAGGCAGCAGGGACGGGCGATCCCTGTCCCGGGCTGGGGGCTGCCCCCTCCCCTGGCCTGGCTCCTGCCGCCCGTGCCGCCGGTGAAACGCTGTTGACATGTCCTGAATTATTAAGCACGGGGTGGGCTCCGGAGCACATGCTGAGCAGAGCGGCTGGGGCTGCGCGGCGTGGCGGAGCAGCGCTCGCTCCCTCGCTCCCTCGCTCGCTCGCTCGCTCGCAGGGACACACGCAGGGGCTGACAGCTGTGCCGGTGCTGATAAGGGAAGCCACAAGGAGACGATCGAGGAGAGAGACAAGCGGCGGCAGAGGCATCAGCGGCAGCGGCAGCGGCAGCGGCAGCGGCAGCGCAAGGGCTGCGGAGTCGCCGGGAGTGGGAGTGACTCCCCCACCTCAGGCCCCCACCCTGTCCCCGTCCTCTTCCCGTTTGCCCTGAGTTTAGAAGAGCAGCCGCTGCCCCCGCAGCCACTCCGGAGGGCACCAGGGGCTGCTGGCCAGGGAGGGACAGGGGCAGGTAGGCTCCAACCAGTCCCAGCAGCTGGGCACAGATGCCGATCGAGATTGTGTGCAAAATCAAATTTGCAGGGGAGGATGCGAAACCCAAGGAGAAGGAGGCAGGGGATGAGCAGAGCCTCCTGGGGGCCGCGCGGGGGGCAGCAGCCCCCCGGGACCTGGCCACCTTTGCCAGCACCAGCACTCTGCACGGGCTGGGCCGGGCCTGTGGCCCAGGCCCCCATGGACTGCGCAGAACCCTGTGGGCACTGGCCCTACTCACCTCGCTGGCTGCCTTCCTGTACCAGGCGGCCGGCCTCGCCCGGGGCTACCTGACCCGGCCTCACCTGGTGGTAATGGACCCGGCTGCCCCAGCCCCAGTGGCGGGCTTCCCGGCCGTCACCCTCTGCAACATCAACCGTTTCCGGCATTCGGCACTCAGCGACGCCGACATCTTCCACCTGGCCAATCTGACTGGGCTGCCCCCCAAAGACCGGGACGGGCACCGTGCCGCTGGCCTGCGCTACCCGGAGCCCGACATGGTAGACATCCTCAACCGCACTGGCCACCAGCTCGCGGATATGCTCAAGAGCTGCAACTTCAGCGGGCACCACTGCTCCGCCAGCAACTTCTCCGTGGTGAGTCCTGCCAGCCGGCCCGCCCAGCCTGAGGTGGCCAGAGGCTGGCGGTGGGGGAGGGAGTGGTGCGCAGGGCATCCTCATCAGGGCTTCCCCTCCTGCCGCCGCCAGAGGCTGGCCTCGTGTCGCCTCCATGCCCGGTGTTGCCCTCGGGCTCCCCAGCATGGAGCAGTGGACGCTTGTGGGGGCTTACCGTGCTGCTGCTGCCACTCTCTTCGGGCTCTGCCGCCGCTGCAGAGCCTAGGTCTGGGGGCCAAGGGTCCTGGAGTGGGCCTGGGGGCCCAGAAGCTGGTCAGCTTGCAGGGGAGGGATGCACCATGCCACAGCCGGACCAAGTGACCCCCGCTTTTCTCTTGCTCTCCTTTTCTCCTGTGGCCACTGGATTCTTCTCCCCACCCAACAAGGGCGATGGGGAGAGGGTGTTCTGGGGGCTCCAGCAAAGGGGGGACTCAGGGCTGCCTCTGGGGGAGCTGGCCCGGCAGGCAGGCTGGACAGAGCCGATCTTCACGTACACTGGGTGCCAGTGTCTCTCTCACACACCCCCTTTCACTGACTCACTCACACATCCCTCTTTCACGCTGCCCCTCCAGCTTCTCCCGCTTTGCAGGCCCTCCCTCTGTTTCCTGGTTCTTGCCCGGCTCTGGCTTTTACACTGAGGGTCACTCATTCACTCTTAGGTGCATGGCTCACCCTCACTGCTGCCCAGCACACACACACACCCCTACCCCATGGAGACATAGTTTCCTGCACACTCTCTCACACACAGTGTCCCTGTCACTACACTCACGTGCACACCTGCACACCCACGCACCCAGAGAGCTGCTCATCCCCGTGCCCACATCCCAGCTCTTACTAAGCTGCTGAGGACAGGGTCACACCGTGCATGGTGTCCCCTCTTGTGACACCCCCACCTGCCTCAGCCCCTGCTCCCCGTCTCTCACATATGTGCAAACACACACACACACACTCTCACGAGGAGTGGAGTGGAGTGGAGTGTTGGCTTGGGCTACCCTCCCATGCACACCTCCCACAATCGGGTGTGTGAGGTGTGTGTGGGGTGTGTGTCTTGTATGCTGTCTGTCGGTGCTCCGTTCACCCATAGTCACAGGCTGTCTATTATTCCTGGTGCTTGAGTTGCTGTCCCCAGTCCACAGTTTACCCCCGGCATTGTGTACGTGTGGTGTGTGTGGGGTGTGTTTTCACTCTTGTGACCACCGCCCAGCGCATGTGCAAATACATGGCATCGACATGGTGCCCATCCAGCCCAGCCTCCAGCTCCAGCCCCAGATGGGGACCTTTTCCTTCTCGTGGCCCGGTGCCCGCACGCGGGCTCTCATTCACTCACTGCCTCAATAGCACCAGGAAACGTGCTCCACCCGTGTTCCTGCCCCCACCATACCTGCAGCCTCGGGGTCCTCCTGCCATTGGGTGGCGGGAGTTGCGTAGAAATGGAGGAAGGGACGAGAAGGAGGATGTGCTGGGAGAGGAACCGGGGCGGGGAGGGGATGGCGGGGGCCTGTTGTCCAGCTGCACACCCCTTCTTCCAGGAAAAATTCAAAGCTCTCAAAGCGATTGTCCCTAAGGAGCAGTGTGTGAATGTGGCCTTTCGGGTCCGTGGGGCTCCTCTGTGAGACATCGTCACTCCTGAGTTTTGGGGGTGGGGACAGAGCCCGTGTCAGCAGGTGCTGTTGGGGCAGAAATCAATGGGGCCTTTGTGTCCCTGAGTGGGAGTTTGTGTCCCAGGCCCCGGTGAGGGGTGGAAGGGCAAGAGGAAGAGTAATGAAGCCTCGGGGGGAGGGGAGGGGAGGGGAGGAAGAGATAGAGGGGCAAGGAAGCAAGGTGAGGGAGGCTGGGGGTAGCTGCCTGGCCTCCAGGAAAGGAGGAGGTGCCTGGAGGATATGGGAACAGGGAGCCCCCTGATTAAAGCTGGCGAGTCCCTGTGAATCTGGGGATGGCCAGGCAGAGGTGAGGGTGGACATCCCACAGGCCCTTTCGTACCCTGAGGATGGAGAGAAAAGGACAGAAGTTTGTGGGTCTCTGCTCTGGGGCTGCGGCAGGACAATGAGGGGCAGAGAAGCAAAGCAAGCACGGGGGGGTCAGGGATTCCCCTTGGACCCACCTGTCCCCTGGGGAATTCCTGTCCCCCCCACTCAGCCTAGTCCCCATACCCTTCTGCCCAAACCCCACCCCCCATGTGCTGAGTGTAACTCTCCCTTGGACCTGGCATTCTAAGGCTGAGTCTGCTGCCAGTTTACAAGGGTCTGGGATTATGGTTGGGATGGGATGATCCACAGTAACGGGGAAGATGGGGGTGTATTGTGTGGGCAAGACTGGAGAAGGGGTATGGAGACAAAGACATCAGGGGTCTCTGATGAGGACATGAGGCCCACAGTAGACTCCGTGGTGAGAATATGGAGCCCATGATGGGGATTTGGGATCGATGGAGGGGTGATGGGTGCAGGAATCAGTGGTGGGAACCTGCCAGGGCACGTGTGCTGAGATGGTCAGAGACAACGACGCGCTTTGGGGAAGGTATATGTTTTCTGTTGCTTTCCCCATTTCCTCCTTCCCACTCCCCACTCTGCTGTGACCTTTCTTCCGGAATCCAAGTTAATAAATGTCACATTTTCCAGCCTATTTTTACTCCGGGTAAAATGCCCTCCCCCAGTCCCCTCAGCTGCCGCTCTTGCTTCTGTTACCACTGCAGTCGCTCTCACCCCCATGCTCCCTAATATCCCCTCACTGATTCCCAATCAGTCACTCAATCAACACGGAGTTCTGAGCACCTACTATGTGCCAGGCTCGCTGCCAGGTGCTGTGGTGGAGAACAAAGAAGGGGAGCCCTGGTCCCCAGTCCCTGTCCTCAAGCAGCCTCCAGTCTTGTGGTGGAGCTGGGATGGGGACACTTAAAATGCTTTACCAATGGAAGAGTTAACCAGCCATGCAAGCAGTGTCAGGAGGTGCCGGGATTAATTGCCAAACGAGGTTACATGGATAGTAAGAGCCTGGGTTCAGAGAGAGGGGCCATTCTGGGCTGAAGAGGGCTGGGAAGGCTTAATGGATGAAGCAGCCTGGGCGAGGTTTGGAGAGGAGGGGAGGGGAGAGAGGCGAGGGAGAGGAGTGATGCTTCCACCTCTCCACCCATATGCCCCTCCACCCAGCTCACCCCATCTCTTCTCTTTGCCGCCCCCCTCCTCACCCAGTCTCATACCAACCCACTCCCACCTCCACCACCACTTATATGTTCTCTCTTCCTCCTCAATTCCTACCGCCGTCCGCTCCCCCAGGCCAGCGTGCCAAGCCCCCTCTATACTTTCCCCCCTGCGGCTGCTCTCAGCCTGCCCACTTACTAGAAGGCAGAAATCACTCTTTCTTCCTAGGCTTCGTTTCTTCAGCTGTAAAATGTGGCTCTAAATTCCAGCGTCTCCTCTCAGCTGGGGACTGTACGGTGGAGTGGTCAAGTGTGTGGGTTCTGGAGCCAGACGGTCTGGGCTCAAACCTTGGCTGGGTGGCCTTGGAGAAGTTAGCTTCTGTGAGCCTCAGTTTCTGTATTCGTGATATAGAATATTAGAACCTAAAAAAATTCGGGTGGTTGTGAGGATTAAAAGAGGTGGCTGTAAAGGGCGTAGCACACTGCCTGGCACACACATCACGTGCACTCAGAGTGTCAGCTGTTAGAAATGCCACCACCCCAACTCCTGGCTCTCTTTAACCTGACTGTTCCCAGCACCACCTGCTGTTTTCCAACCTAGGTGCTGGCATCTTCGCTAGTCTCCATCACCTAGCCTTCCTCCTCTCTTGACCCTCAAGCCTCCGCCCCCCACCCTGTTATAGCATCCCCATGCTTCCCAACCCTCCCCAGTACTCAGGCATGCGTGTGCATGTGTAGCAGTGCATACACTTGAGATCCGTGCTGTCCCACAGGACACTCTGTGATGACGGAAATGTCCTGCATCTGCGCTGTCCAACGTGGTCATCACTAGCCACACAGGCCAGTGAGCATCTGCAGTGTGATTAGTGCGACAGAGAGCGTGAAGCTTCTATTCAAACAGTGGAGCGTGCCCAGTGGCTGCCATATCAGACAGTGCTGCTCTAGGTGGTCCCGGGGGCATGGTTCAGGCTGCCAGGTTGGGCAGGGCTAGGCTTTCCAACGGGCATCAAAGGGTATAAAGTGATGGTGGTGGGCTGTGATCAGAAGTCCGGCCATCTACACTCTCCGGGCCGAGGTCCCCGGTGGAGCTGAGGATGGGGCCTGTGTCTGGGGACATCGAGATGTCTGGAAACACCACCGAACAGATACACCTTTCTTCCCAGGTGCAGGACGTGACCTTGGTCTTTTCCATTCTATTGTCTGGAAAATTGAGGCATGGGGAAGGTAAAGAATCCACGAGGAGGCAGGGGGAGGGCCAGCCCCTCTCTGTGGGGTCCTCCGGGGTCCAGGCAGCCCCTGGAGGTGCAGGTGACCAGAGACCTGTGGGCACTTCCCTGTTTCTATCCCCTCTCGGGCTGTCAGCCTTCCCTCCCCGCCTCCCAGCCCTCCTTCCCCACACGCTGGTGACTGCCGTGACTATTAATCCCTCGCCCTGTTCTCTTCCTCTCTGCTAATCAGGCACAATTAGACAAGGCCTCTTCCAGCTGGGCAGTCCTCCTCCCTGCCCCCTTCCCTCCTCTCCCAGCCCCACCCCAGCTCAGTCAGGACGGCTCTGAGGCAGAGGGAGCTGCGTGCCAGCCCTCCATCACTCTCTGGCTCCCCCAGCCCACAATTCCAGGCTCCTCCGCCATCCCCGGCCTTCTCTGCAAGCTTCCTCCCGAGCCCGCCCCTTCCCTGGTGTGGTCAGGCCGGTACTGACAGTCTCTGCACCCACTCCTTGATTGTGGGAGGGGCTACTCCACAGACATCCCAACTCCAGGCCTCCGCCACTGGCGCCGAGGGCCTGAGGGCTGCCCCTTGCCCCCGTGACTCAGGAAGGGAGAGGATTCCCACTGCGGCCTCTCATCTACCCGACAAGCTTACCTCGGACCCTCGCTCCCAGCCCAGCCCTCCGTGCCCTCCGGCCCCACCTTCTCCTGAGGCGTGAACCTTGAGAACATTTAGTTTAACATCTAGTTCAGGGGTGGTCCTGCCTTCGGGAGCCAGGCAGATCAGGTCGGAGAAGGCACACAGTAGGGAAGGGTGGGGTATGAGGGGAAGTGAAGGTCACTTACCCTTGAAGGGAGCAGCTGTTTCTCAGCCCCAGCTAACTGTTGCCCTGTGGTCAGGGATGCCCGGTGTTAGGGGGTCTTCCAATTTGTCCAGAGAAGCCCCGAGTCTTGATTATTTTAATTAAAAATTTTCTGAGTAACAAAAACATTCAGAGGGCTAGCTACAACTCCGACTGCAGGACCCAGCGTGCCTGCCCTCCCCACCGCCTGCCCCACTGCCGGCTGCTGCCCCTCAGGCCCTCCTGGAGGGGGCGCTCTCAGCCTGGCCGCCTCCCATTGGCCGGTGGAGTTGCTGGAGGGGGATTTGAGCCCAGCAACCAGCGGCAGGGACTGTGACTGTTCCCCGGGGCTGGCCTGCAAGGGCAACGGGGAATGCCAGGAGGGACGTGCCCCACCTGGCCCTGCTCTGCAGCCCCGTGGCCTCTTCATTAATCAGGCGTCAGCCCCGAGCTGGGCTCGTTATCAGCTCAGCCTCTCGTGGCACTGCCGGAAGATGCTGATTAGCATTTGAAGAAATGGCCCCCGCGTTTCCCTCTTGTCCTCCCTCTTTCTACCCGTGCTCCTTCCTGGACCCCCACCCCGGCCCTTCTGCTTCTCGGGAGGAATCTGCTCCCTCTCGCGGCTGGTGGCAGGCCTGTCTCTGCCAAGCCCAGGCCAGGGACAGAAAGGACCAGGACCAGGGGGCAGGGAGGCAGGAGCGCCCCAAGGAGTACTAGGACTACTCGGGCTGAGGTCACTGGGCGGAGGAGGAGGAGTGAATGCGGGGTGGAGACTCAGGGTGGTGGGGAGAGATGGACAGCCTCCCTGGAGGAGGGAACGAGAGGGCAGCCTCGGGCTGAGTGTTATCAGTGTTTCCCTGTCCTTCTCCTGGCAATGCCACCTCCTTGGAGCAGCTGGGCAGAGGGGGTGGGGACAGCCAGAACCGTGGACAGGAGGCCTGAGGGTTTTGGGTTTTTGTTTTTTTGTAAATCCTGGTGGAGGCTTAGGGTCTCGGAGCCATCCCACATGAATGGCGGGTGGGAAGGCAGGAGGAGGACAGAGACCCCGTGGGTGGAGATAAGAGGCTTCAGAGTGCTGTGTGTTTTCCAGAAGAGGGAGCGGGTATCTGCAATTCTTCCCCGGCTCTCAGGCCCCGAGGCCGGGGTTGGCAGCGCTGAAAATCCAACCTCCCCCCCGCAAATGTTCACCATGCCCTTGGGACACCCATTTTCAGTCAGAGGGGGAACAGTTCCAGAAAGACAGGCACAGGCAGCAGCAAGAGAGTTCAGAGAGGAGCCACGGGATGATTAAGGGGAAACGGAGGATTGATTTAGGAGGAAAGATTAAAGGAGCTAAATCCGTGGCGCTTGGCTCAGCGGTGACTAAGCGTGGACAGGATAATAGCTTTACAAATGTGTGAAAGGTGTAAATACCAAAGGGGGGGAGGGGAGGCGGCTCGGCGGGCCAGGAGAGCGGGGCTGGGGGCTGAGGAGGCCCCCGGAAGGGCTGGGGGCTCTTGGGC
>NW_020175039.1:4957019-4957249 GCF_003031525.2 Neophocaena asiaeorientalis asiaeorientalis | reverse complement strand
GGGTGTCGGGGAGCCCCGGGTTCCAAGCTGGGGTTCCATTTCGGGGCCGCAGCTTCGCCGGCCTGTGCTGACCTCCACGTCCCACTCCCGCCCCGCTGAGGATCTGAGGCCGCGGGTTCAAATCCCATCCGAGTCCCTCTGCGCCCCTCGGCACCGGGCCTTTCCCTATGCATCCATCCGCTGGGGCCCGGGCCGCCGCCCCGCCGTGCCGGCTCGCGCGCCCCGGCCCT